>NC_134399.1:183460153-183672155 GCF_050003625.1 Haematobia irritans
GTTCAATCGACAGTCGGCTCAGTGGACAGCGACCGGTGAACCGTCTCCGAAGCGTGGAAAGACTCAAAAGTCCGCTGGCAAAGTCTCTGTTTTTTGGGATGCGCATGGAATAATTTTTATCGATTATCTTGAGAAGGGAAAAACCATCAACAGTGACTATTATATGGCGTTATTGGAGCGTTTGAAGATCAAAATCGTGGCAAAACGGCCCCATATGAAGATGAAAAAAGTGTTGTTCCACCAAGACAACGCACCGTGCCACAAGTCATTGAGAACGATGGCAAAAATTCATGAATTGGGCTTCGAATTGCTTCCCCACCCACCTTACTCTCCAGATCTGGCCCCTTGTTCTCAGACCTCAAAAGGATGCTCACAGGGAAAAAATTTGGTGGCAATGAGAGGTGATCGCCGAAACTGAGGCATATTTTGAGGCAAAACCGAAGGAGTACTACCAAAATGGTATCAAAAAATTGGAAGGTCGTTATAATCGTTGTATCGCTCTTGAATAATAAAAAAGAATTTTGACAAAAAAATGTGTTTTTCTTTGTTAGACCGGGGACTTATCAGCCAACCTGTTACCGGTTAAAATCTACGGTTTTAGTGGTAATATCCACCTAAATTTAACTATGACGGATGGGTAGAAATGTAAGCTACAAAATGGAATCAGTTAATTAGCACCTTTATGTCGAGTAGTTTTTGAGTTTTGAGATGTTTTGTAAAAAAAACTGGTATCCAAAAAACACATTTTCATCTGTATATTCGGAACGGATATATCGAATAGATCGATTTATGCGTAATTTGAAAGGGGTTATCATTAGCTTGCTAGGGATGTGTATTTCATTCAAAGTAATCGGTTCATCAAAACCGGTTTTATGAACGATTATTTACTTAGACTATAGAACCGAATAACTGGCTGGTAGCCAGGAAAAAAATTTTTTGTTGTAATCTACTCTTACCATCTATGAAGTTTTGGAAGAAAGTTTCGGTTTCGAACAGAATTATTTTGGAAATTACACCATGATACAAATGAGTTAAACTTTTTGTCAAATTTTTATTTATTTTGTTATTTTGTTCTGTTGTTTAATAGCTCATTCACATTAGGCTCGAAATCTACTAAAAGTAGATTTGAAATCCCTTTTTTAAAAGGCAAATGACAGTTGAAATCTAGTTAACGTAGATTTTGGAAGTGTAATGTGAATGAGGTATAACAAAATTTTATATTTTGAAGGAGTTAAAAATGTTTAAAATTACTTTAAGATTTAAACAACATGTACATTTATTCTTTATGCACCATTAAAGAAATTTCAGGTACCCATAAAAATTGCATTGATATTTTTGCCATCGGAAATTCCGCGAGGTGTTGTTACCGAGTGTTTACATTGCTCCCATGCCATAAGAAAGGAGCTGCATATCGAACTTTAACGACAGTATCCACCTCTAGCGGAAATTTCGTTTGCATGTCAAGAAGAGTTTTGCAATGTATGTTTTATGGGAGCAAAAATTTAACAATCGATAATAATTTAACAATTTAACAATCGATAATAACGTCTCATGGAATTTCCGTGAGCAAATATATTGCATTTAGCTAATAGCGGAAATTTCGTTTCACCAAATTGTAGGTATTTTCTACAATTTAAATAAAAGTAATGTATTTCGAATTTCTCACAATTTCAAAACCAAACAAAATTTTTATTTAAAAAAATGACAACACTTTCATCAAATCCAAAGCATGCTTAAATTATTTAATATTTTAAAATACACTGTAAATAAAATAGAGATGTTGGGAAGGTAATATATCCTGTATAAAAAATAGCTTGCCCAAATTTCAAATGTCTGTCCTTGCCGCCTTTTTTCTACTTGTACATCAAAGAGATCTAGATCTAAAAAGCTTATTCTAAATCAAGGTTGACTAATGCATATATCATTTTTCTTTCTATTACAGAAACCGCTATGGGTGTATCAAGAAAAACCCAAGACAAATCCGGTTATGAATATGCTTTAGCTGTAATGAAAATGTGTGACATACTTCACTTGAGACATCGCAGTCTATTTCTACGAAGTGAATTTATCTTTACCCTTTCGAAATACTATCAGGAACAAGGAAGACTTCTAGACATAATTCATGGTCTTACAAAGAAAGTTATTAAATACAAGAAAGAAGCCTTCAAAATGGGAACGAGAGGTTCATTGGCCAAATACGAATGGACTGAAAATGGTGAACTAATAACGGAAAGTCTTAGTGCTAATGGCAATGCCCAAAAGGAGGAAAAAGACGAGAAAGTAACTACTGTGGAGGGTTTATCATTTGGTCAAGCTGAGGGTTTGAAAGATGACTTGGATGTTGAGGACAATAATGTGGGTGAAAAGAAACGTTTGGCATTTTTGGATTTACTTTTGGAAAGTGCCCAAAATGGAGCAACCATCACCGATACAGAAATTAAAGAGCAAGTCGATACCATAATGTTTGAAGGTCACGATACAACGGCTGCTGGTTCCTCGTTCTTCCTCTCATTGATGGGTATTCATCAGAATATACAAGATCGTGTTATTGAGGAATTAGATGAAATTTTCCAAGGATCCGATAGAAATTGTACATTCCAGGATACATTAGAAATGAAATATTTGGAAAGATGTTTGATGGAAACATTGAGAATGTATCCACCGGTACCATTGATCGCCAGAGAATTACAAGAAGATTTGAAATTGGCCTCAACAGATCATGTGATACCAAAGGGTGCTACCATTACAGTGACAACCATAAAATTACATCGTAATCCTTTGGTCTACAAGAATCCCAATGTTTTTGATCCCGATAACTTTTTACCCGAACGTCAAGCAAATCGTCATTATTATGCCTTTGTTCCCTTCTCGGCAGGGCCAAGAAGTTGTGTTGGTAAGTTGATTGGCTCATAGAGGGTGTCTAGAGAATTTTTTCCTAAGAAATGTTAGGTATAATTTTCTGCATATCGATAATGCAGTGATAGCTTGTATTTCTTAAAGGCCGGTATACAGCCCTGGGAAAAATTATTATTGCATGTCGATAATGGCGCCGTCCCGATTATAATTTTATCTGGACGACAGTGTTCGAACATATCCCAGATATTGGCCACACCATAAGTTAAGTCTGACGGCATAATCGATATTGCTGCTGTTGTTGTTGTTCTAGCCCTTTGGAGTTGGTATTTTCGAGTTTTTCGGGAAATAAGCATACTCCAAATGGGGGTTTGCAGTCAGTCATTGGACAGGGTTGAAAAACCTGTGTCCGCCCCGGGCCGTAGACCCGACTGCAACGAGGGGGGATATTGCTGCTTGTTAATGGTATCGAATATTTCGGTTAATGGTATCGAATATTTAGACGTCGCCGACAATTTGTATCAATTGGCCACACTGCAAGATTCTTTTCAAACACAGACATTCTGTCCGGATAAACTTATAGCCTGGACGACGCATTAGGGAAGCAAACTGTAAACGATCGAGAACAATGCTCACGGAATTTTCTTTATCAAATACAGCAATGTATTTCTTATTGGAAGCGTAAATTTCGTTGGAAGTGCATACATATCCATGCATTTTGTATGAGTAGAAAACTTTTTGAAGGCGCATTTTCTCTACCCATAAAAATTCATGTTTATTTTAAGGCCGATATGCATCTCCAGCCGAAATTTCCGCTACCCATAAGAAATACATTGCTAAATATTATTATTTTATTATTATCGATTGTTTACATTTTTCTCCCATAAGAAATACATTGCAAAACTGTGTTATTGGCACGCAGACGAGCTATAGCCCGATATGCTAGAGGTGCACATCGGGCTATAGCTTTTTAATTATTAGTCTACCCAGCAAACAGCATTGCCCGCGGGCTTTAAAGTTGAAAATGGGTGGAAGAAAATTTAAATAGTCGATAAAGACGTAACAGTTTTGCCGGTAGTGAATATTAGACTTAATAATAGCAGAAATTTTAAACAAATCAAATTAGTACAGCAATAATAATTATAACATTAAAAAAATTAATATTAAAATTATAATTATTATTATTTTTTAATATTAAAAAAAATCTCTTAATAACCTCTCCCTGCCTTCCTTTTCAGGTCGCAAATATGCCATGTTGAAATTGAAAATTCTACTCTCGACAATTCTCCGCAACTATCGAGTATACTCTGATCTTACTGAAAAAGATTTCCGATTACAGGCTGATATTATTCTAAAACGGGAAGAAGGTTTCCGTGTGCGTCTCAAACCCCGCAAGCCGCAATCATCAATGCAATCAACCCAGCAACAACAGCAGTCATCAACTACTACACCTACTATTTCTTGAAGCGAATTAGTATTTGCAGTTAATTAGACTTTTTAATATAACATAAAAAAAAACTTCCTTTCTTGTGTATTTTTATAAATATTACTATTAAAACAAACATATTTTTTAGTTTTACTTAATTACTTTTTTTTGTTTCAATTTTGTAGTTATGCATTTAATTAAGAAAAAAAACAAACGAATCATTTTCAAGATGTGTGGGTAAAAAATATTTAAATGTCATTATAGTTTATGTATTTCACCGAATTTAATTGTGATTGGAAACTAATACCACATAACAGTAAATAGATATGAACGAATAAATAGAAAATATTATATTGTTTTGAAAGGTTATAAGCCAACGGAAATTTATGAAATAAAGTATTAAAACGGTATATTTTAAGGTTTTCTTTACTGATGAAAAATATTATTGTTTAACTTAAATTTAGCTCCTAAGGTTCAATGTGCATATTGCGGATATTTCGTACAAGTACATACGCTATTATCAATCCTATACATATCGTAATAGGTACGTAATGCAGTTTTGCCACGCTATTACAACAACTCAGGGAATTTTCACTAAAGGCTACACCTAACGAAATTTCCGCTACCTATAAGATATGCATTGCTATATTTGCTAACGAAAATTTCGAAGATGTTGTTATCGCATAAGACGCGTAAGAAATACATGACAAAACTGCATTGTCGGCAAGTGACCGACCTTTTCGCAAGAGCTGTCGCATACAACTGTTCTCAATTCCGTGTTGCTTGATAATTCCATTCAAGAGCCTTCTTCTGTTATGTTATGAATATTTTTTTCTTAAAGACCGGCCAATAACACAGTTTTGCCATGTATTTCTTATTGGAGTAAAATGTAAAGAATCGATAACATACCGGGCTGTAGCGGAAATTTCGTTGGAGCTCCATAGCGGCCTTAAAGTGTGACAAATTGATAACATGGTACTAACGAAATTTACATTCCGGGCTTTATTGGAAAAATTTTCGTTAGAAGTGCATACGTTATTATCGATTCTTTACATCTCGCTATGGGAATATTTCGTTTTCATGATTATTATTAAATTTTGCCATGTATTTCTATTTTGAGGAACGTTTTAGAATCTTAATATTTTACGAATTGTTGTCCGCTAGACGTCCAAACATTTTTCTATGAGTGTAGCCATCTGCGTAGCAACAACTTCAAAAATTAACTTTTCCATTTTTATACCCAGCGCCACACTGTGGAACAGGGCATTATAAGTTAGTGCATATGTTTGCAACACCCAGAAGGAAACGAGATAGACACATGGTGTCTTTGGCAAAAATGCTCAGGGTGGGCTCCTGAGTCGATATAGCCATGTCCGTCTGTCCGTGAACACATTTTTGTAATCAAAGTCTAGGTCCCAGTTTTAGTCCAATCGACTTCAAATTTGGCACAAGTATGTTTTGGCTCAGAATAGAACCCTATTGATTTTGGAAGAAATCGGTTCAGATTTAAATATAGCTCTCATATATATATTTCGCCCGATATGGATTTATATGGCCCCAGAAGCCAGAGTTTTACCCTAATTGGCTTAAAATTTTGCACTAGGAGTACAATTAGTACTATAGTCAAATTTTATTGAAACCGGTTCAGATTTAGATATAGCTCCCGTATATATCGTTCGCCCGATTTACACTCATATGACCACAGTGGCCAATCTCTAACTCCGATTTAATTGAAATTTTGCACAGGGAGTAGAATTAGCATTGTAGCTATGCGTGCCAAATTTGGTTGAAATCGGTTCAGATTTAGATATATAGATCTCCCATATATAGCTTTCGCCCGACTTACACTCATATGACCACAGAGGCCAATTTTTAACTCCGATTTAGTTGAATTTTTACACAGGGAGTACAATTAGCATTGTAGCTATGCGTGCCAAATTTGGTTGAAATCGGTTCAGATTTAGATATAGCTCCCATATATCTGTTTTTCTGATTTCGACAAAAATGGTCAAAATACCAACATTTTTCTTGTAAAATCACCACTGCTTAAGGTAGGTACTATGTTTATTGGCACGAAAAAAAGTCCCTAAATCATTCTTTCGCGTTGAAAAATGAGAGTGTTGACAATAGATTTCGAAGGAAGAAAACAGCCATTTTGGAAATATTTCGCGTTTATTTCTCCGAAATTTAATTGACAGCATCGTCAAATGTCATCAAATTATTACATATGTATACGCAGCAGCTGATTAGATTGTTTACACACACGCATTCATGATAATTGTTTTGAAAAGTTTATTCTACCAGTTTTTAAATTGTTTTGCAACCAAACCTCACACAGCACTGGACACTAATAATTGTTAAGAATAAAACGCCAGCCGCTCTACTCCTGGTGTCTTACCACATTCGGCAACAGCTTTAACGACATGTGGTACATTGTCGTCTTTTTCAGCTTTTCCAAATGGATACCGTCAATTTGTAACGCCCATCTAACAAACATATAATTCCGGTGTTATGCTAACTTTTACATCATGCGCAGCAATGGACTCATTCATCAACAAACTTAATTCGTTGGTGTCCACAATATCTACACAATCGCATTGCAATATCAGCGGACATGAGTGTACTTATGCCCATACTGTTGCCGCCTCACTAGCAATTTCAAATCCAGTGGTCATCACCACGGTTCCCACAAAGGATAATAACGCCATTTCATTTGCCAATGTTGTTACCTCGGGGGGAACAACACCATGGGGTGACCAGTTAAAACACGTACACCATACAATAGCTATAGTCAAAGTGAAACTTTTTGTTCAATCAACATAAGCCTATAACTCACGTTCAAGGGTAGTTCCTAAGCAAAAGTCACTGTTCCCGACTTATATTTCGCAAGATAATTCGTCACAAAGGGGTGTTAGTGTTCAATACCAGGAACTCTTCGTTGACTGAAATTAATACATTGAGATGCAAAGTGGCTGGTTTACTGAAGAATGTTTCTTGTTATACTCTCCCAATGTATAATTTTATAACTATTTCAGTCACCTTATAAAATTCAACCACTGTTTTGAATCGATAAAATGCAAGATATATGCATAATTAAGTTTTGCATTTTATTTTTGGAACATAGCAATTTATTCTTGTGATTCCATTCGTAGCTACTATAGTACTGCAACATCAATCGCACTGCCTTCTTTATAATTATGATGCACGGCCAGCATTTGTGTTTATTATCCCTATACCAAGTAAAAAGAAACGATTGTAAAATGAAATTCACTAAATAGAACTTTATTTTGTTAGCACTTTTCTATAAATTTCATGTTATGTACATTATTTCTATTCTATCATGTAGTAGGGAGTCGCTAGATGGTGGCTTTATTACGAAAACACCACTCCAAGTTATTTTTATTTTGCCAATCGATATTATTGCATTTTTAAATAACAATGCGAACCACATTTGTATTGTAATTTCACACAAATCATTTGAATAAATAAATTATTTCTTAATTCACATTGCAAATGGCGCCATGTTTTGAAACTAACTAATCTCAACATATGGAATGATTTAACACGATCTAATTAGGGACTGTGCGCTTTACGTCAGTTTTTCAACTCGAAAAAAAACAAAGTACCACAAATGAAAAAATATTTCGGTAGTTTTTCGCATTTTTGGTTTTGTATGGGATTTCGCTGCGGAAACCGAACATAGTACCTACCTTTAGTCGAAAATTTGTAAAAATGACTCTAATTTTCCTAAACTTCTAATACATATATATCGAGCGATAAATCATAAATAAACTTTTGCAAATTTTCCTTAAAATTGCTTCAGATTTCAATGTTTCCCATATTTTTTTACTAACATTGTGTTCCACCCTAGTGCATTAGCCGACTTAAATTTTGAGTCTATAGATTTTGTAGAAGTCTATCAAATTCTGTCCAGATCGAGTGATATTTAAATGATATTTGAGACAAACCTTTATATATAGCCCCCAATACATTTGACGGATGTGATATGGTATCGAAAATGTAGATCTACAAAGTGGTGCAGGGTATAATATAGTCGGCCCCGCCCGACTTTAGACTTTTCTTACTTGTTTAATTTGGAGTAGTTCATAGTAATTCCCTAACTCGGTCTTTTAAAGGCTTTGAATTGCTTAAAAAATAATTTTGAAAACTTGAGATGTCGAATTTTCATGTTTCTGTTTTTTAAATGTCGAAAATTTTACCATACGTTACAAACGTCGTAAACCTTTGTAAAATACTTAGTTTCTAATAAAATAAGAATTGCTATAGTATAAGATTTTTGGAACAATTTATTTAATACCGACCAGAGTCGAGTATATTGAAACATACAAAGAAAAACTTTCAAAAATGCAGTTTTTCAAATTTGGAAAAAGTCGAAAAGTCGATTTTTTGCAATAATCGAAAAGTGGACTTTTTCAAATTTTGAAAAGTCGAAAGTTTCCCACATCACAAAACAGCCAAGTCCTTGTAAAAAAGATAAAGCAAATTTAAAATGATATACCATTTTCGTATTTATTCACAACTAATAAGAAGGTTGGCATTGAAGATTGAGAGATGGTTTTTGTCTTTCTTCTATAAACTTTAAATGTTTTATTTGTAAAAAAAAATACGAAACGCCACAAAAATACGAAACTTTGAACAATTAGCTATAAATAATGAATGTTTTTACAAAAATGGAATAGTAGCAAATAGAAAAGATACATTCTCTCTCTTACAAAGGCACACAACAACCAGTTTTCACATCGATTTCATTTGAGCCATCAATTCATCCAAACTGACATCTGCAGCTGAAACTGTATTTTCATTTGTTGTCGAATCCTGTACCGGGGCTTCATAGGCTAACCGTAAACCCTCCGAAACATTTGATGATTGGTTTTTGGCAGGAACTTCTGTAGGCTGTGAATCATCAACTAATTCAATACCCCATTCATTGTCATCGTGTAATTGTTGATTGGATTCCTCCACAACTTCTTCCTTAACAGGTTTAGGCTTAGCTGCAAATTCTTTTTGTCTTGCCAGGCAATGTCTGTCATCACATTGGGGATTTGGTTTTAAAGTCATTTTAGGGAAGAAATCATTCATGGCATTATAACCCAAATAATCTGATACCTCGCCAAAGTTAAGTAAATATTTCAGGGTATTTTGAACCAACATTCCCGCTGTTATACCCATTGTTGTGGGTAAAGAGGCAGCACATACACCTTCGCGTTTCAATGTTTTCTCATCAATATTTTCTGCAACAACGAGGGGTGGTGCACAGGCAAAACACGCCGTTTCACCTGGACGGATAAACTGTATATGACCGGAAACTGCATTTTCTGAGACTCCTGATTCGAACCAATTCAAAGCGAGCTCATTGCAGGCTGTGTTAATAGCCATTCTAGCCTCAAAGTTATCAACACAACTCAATACCAAATCAACAGGTTGTCCTGCCTGCAAACCTCCATGAGCTATGGTGTCTAGGAACTTATCGAATGATTCCACGGTTGTTATATTGTAGTTGTGCGTCTCAATCGATACATCAGGATTAATAAATGTTAAGGTCTTGGCAGCCGCTTCCACCTTTGATAGTCCAGCTTGATCAGGTGTGAAAAATAAACGATTCATGTTGGCCAATTCAACTTTGTCATAATCGAACAAAATCAATTTGCCAACACCACAACGGGTTAGCATATCGGCTGTGACACTACCAACACCACCCACACCCACCACTGCTACAGCTTTGTCACGTATTCTTTCGTATTCCTTGACAATTCCCATACGCTGAAGTGCCATTAATCGGCTGTAGGGATTCGAGTCCACAACCTCTGCAGACATTTTTTCAATTCTCTGACGAGCCTTCTGGTTTTCACTACGTTGTTGTTCAAGTTCTTGTTTCAATTCGGCTAATTTAGCCTGTAGTTCTTCGATGGCTGACATTTTGGAAAGTTGTTTTCTTGTTTTTTTTTTTTTTTTTTGAAGACTCCGACGTCTTACTATTAAACAATATTTATTTAAATAAATAAAAATCTAAAATATTTGTCTTCGTGTCACTTTCAAAACAACAAAGTGTAAATCTTCTTCTTGCACCAGTGATGGGAAACAGTTTAGGGAGAGCCGAAAAAAAACAGCTGATAATAAAACCCGTTATGCACGTCTAGCGGAAATGTCGTTTTCGTGCCAATAACACAGTCTTTCATGTATTTATTATGGCAGCAAAATGTACACAATCGATAATAACTCACAACAAAAGAAATAATGATGTTTCCGCTACCAGGCCGGTATGTACCCCTAACCAAACTTCCGCTACCCAAAATAAAATGGTATTTTTGCTACCGAAAATTTCGTGAGCCGTTGTTATCCATTGTTTACATCCCTACGAGCATTTCAAAGTTCCGTTTCATTCTCATCGCTACCACAGACTCGTAAGTGACACTAAAACAATCGCCAACTGTGATGGGGGGAAGCGTATCAGAAAGTACAAAATGTACATGAAGGTATTTCGCCATCACTATTGTTACAAAAGCCATTTTATATTTTGTGAAACGCCAAGCGCAACTAGCTTATTGTAATTTATTTAAATAAACACGAAAATGAAGTGCTGAAAACAATTTCGGACACGCTGCCTCCATCGAGAATAAACAAACTGGCTGATAGACGCTGCAACATGTAACTTGCTACTTCCCTGCCAGCATTTCAAAGTTCCATTTCATCCTCATCGCTACCACAGACTCGTAAATGTCACCACAACCATCGCGAACTGTGATGGGGGAAGCATATCAAAAAGTACAAAATGTACATGAAAGTATTTTGCTATCACTACTGTTAGAAGAGCCATTTTATTTTTTGTGAAACGCCAAGCGCAACCAGCTTGTTATATTTTATTTAAATAAATACGAAAAACAAGTTCTGAAAACATAGATATTACGCTTAAAATTGTGAAAGGTATATGGTGAATAATTTTCGACTTTCCAAATCGAATAAAGTGATCGTTTTTAAAATATTTTTCCAGGCACGCTGTCTCCATCGAAAATAAACAAACTGGCCGATAGACGCTGCAATATGTAACTTGCTACTTAAAACTCAACATCATTCTTTTATTAATGCAAAAAATTGTGTTAAATGTGAAGTGATATTCGTATAAATGTTATATTTATAAGAATTTATAAATATTTAATCAAATAAATAAACATCTAAACAATCGTATTTTATTTGAACACAATGATTCTTTTACAACTTTCTTAAAATACACTTTTTCTAATAGTTTGATGGGGCTCTTGTTGGCGTCGTTTTAAATGTATATATAAAGGCACCTAATAATTGCACTCATGCGATGCCTTTTTTGTAGTAACTTGGCGTGGTACAACTTCTCAATAGTGACGGCGCTTTTCCGACGTGTTTTGGATATCGTATACGATTGTTTTCGATATGGTGGGGATTCTCAGAAGCGCCGTCAAATTCAAAAAATGTTGGCAGGGATTTTACTCCCATAAGAAATGCATGACAAAACTGTATTATTGGCATGCAATATGAATTTTCGTAAGAGCTGCTTACCGATCGACCAATAAGAAATATATTGTCATTCCCAATGCGATGGCAGACATCTCCGAAATTTATCGACATTTGTGCTACCCCCAAGAAATGCGTTGTTGTTTTTTATCAATTCTAGTGAAATTATGGATGAAAAAGATCCAATGTATTGATTACGAAATATTTTATCAAGATGTACATTGGTGGTTTTGCTACCGACATTCTGTGAGGCGTTGTTATTGATGGTTTACATTTTTCTACCATAAAAAATACAAGACAAAATTCTACTAATGTCATTCAACGGGAATTTTGGCATACCGTGCTTCAGATATAAACAAATGTCATATCGTTAGCTTGATGTGTAAAAGTGCTAAGTCAAATTTTTGAAAAAATTTTTTGAAATTTTTGAAACAAGAGAGACAAAAACTTAATAAATTGTGAAGGCATAATCGATACTGCTGCATGTTTATGGGATCGATAACACATTTACTGATTATTTAGTCATCAACGAATTGTCGTATCGATTGGACACACTGTAAGATTCTTTACAAACACAGACATTTCGTCCGGAAAAGCTTATTGTGTGTAAGACGCAATATAGAAGTCACAAGAACACCGCATTATCGGCTTCAAGATAGATGCTATATATTGTGAGACGGCTTGCTCGCCGTTTACATCTACTGGCTTTGAACTTCAAAAATATTGTCAATATTGTATGAGTGTATGCGGAGTATGCTTCTTTACTTCTTCTTCTTCAATTACTTCAAAAATATTGTCAAAATATCCAAGTGTCGCGTTGTCATTTTTCATCGGCATTATAATAGATATTAAAATAGATATTAAATAAAAAGAAGCGATGTCAAAAACCAATGAAAAAGTGCAGTTTGTTGAAGAGGTATGCTGCAAAGTGCATCGTAAACGGTGGATGGTCGCAAAACAAACAATGTTTAAGACACCACGTCATGGGTTTTGCAAATTCTTTTTATGACCACAAATGTCAAACAAAATAATGTTTTTTTTTTAGGAGGTTAAAATCAACAAATGGGATGCCACTGCCGTGAAACATGCCCTCGATGATGCTGTTAAAAATGCCCTATTTTGTACCCGTCCACAATTGAAAGAACAATTTGGTTTGATCAACACTCGCTTGATTTTCTGTACATTAGCTGTAGGCGTTGCAGTCTTGGCCCACTGCTGGGATTTCACACATCCATTTCCAGAATCTAAACCGGTACTAATGCTATGCGTTATTGCCTATTTCGCCTTAATGGGAATTCTCACATTGCACACAACATTCCGTGAAAAAGGTACATTTGCCGTGGCCGTTGAAAAAACTTCCAATGGATCTCAGAGAACTTGGGAAGCTAGCTCTGATATGCAAAAATACGATGATAAATATACCTTGGTACTTTCTGTTAAAGATTCAAAATCATTGAGAGAAGCAACTAGTGTAAAATCTTGTGCACAATTCATTGATGCTAATGGTTTTGTCGTCGACAAGCAGGTGGCCAATGAAGTTAATCGCTTATTTAATTCTTTATCGGCGGAGAAGAAGGAGAAATAGCTTGTGGATGGAAATGAGGTGGAAGAGAATATTTCCAAATGTAATGAAAATCATATACTGTTGGAGACAAGTACAGATATATTACGTGTTTGAATGATCAGAGACACTATAAATAAATATGAAAAATAATTCCAATTTAAAAAAGAAAATAATAAATATAGTTCAATTTACAGCAGAGGGTAAGGGCGACTTCTTATTAGACTGCCAAAAGTTCCAGTGAGATACAGGCCTTGCATACAAATTAATAATAATTGTCGACAACTTAAATTAAATTTGGCTCATAGTGAATGTATCATTAAAATTTTGCAGGTTTTATACTAGTGTCAGTCGAACGCCAAAAGGCTCGCATACCTTTAATTTTTTCAACTCGAAACTTTTCTATGTAGTTTCATACGAGAGCTGTGTCAAAATCTGAACATATTTTTGTATTTTCTTGTGAAATTTTGCTTCTATTTGACAATAGTATAAATTGGGTTTGAAATGTTGGTTTTTTATTCATATTTTTAATTGAAATTTGGACGCCTAAAAGTTTTACCCATTTTCTGTGCACTTAAGTTTAATATATCACGAATGTTTTCCACTTTTATAAACGTCGAACATTGAGAGAACCACCAAGAAACTTTTAAGTTAAAGGCAGTGGCCAAGTATGTTAGCGGTATTCGCTGAGAGGCTAAAGCCAACAGTGGCTGAATATCAAATCAAGAACTAAAAGCAATTGCTTCCAATAAGACCCATAGAGAAATGAGGGATAGCATTGGATGGTCCATTATCAATGAAATAATGAGTGCACTCATTAATACGTAATGGAAAATATGATTGGAATTCCCAATTTCCAAATCTAAACCATAATAAAGCTCTTATAAATGTGTAGCCGAATGGAGAAAAATTGTACAATAGTATAAATCGGGTTTGAAATGGTTTTTAATTCATATATTTAAATGAAATTTGGACGACTAAAAGTTTTCCACATTTTCTGTGCACTTAAGAGGCTAATTTTAATGTAATAAGATATCAAACATCTCATGAATGCTTTCCACTTTCACAAATGTCGAATATTGAGAGGACTCCCAAAAAAATTTAAGTAAAAAGGACTGGCCAAATATGTTAGCAGTATTCGCTGAGAGGCTAAATCAAACAGTGGGTGAATATCATCAAATCAAGAAGAAAAGCAATCACAATAAGGCCCATAGAGAAAAACCTCGACGCCACTAAATTATTAAAAATTTTATTATTTTAATGTTATCTCATTCAATGAGGGATAGCATTGGACCTAGGACAGTCCATTATCATTGAAATAATGAGTGCACTCATTAATACGTAATGGAAAATGTTTGGAATCTTATTCAAATCCAAGACCATAAGAAAGCTCAGATAAACGTGTAGCCGAATGGAGAAAAATTGTACAAACTGTTATCAACGTCCCTATCAATTAAACATATAAACTTGTAATATGATATAACATTTTATTAATGAACAGTTTTCCCAACGTATACAAATTTCTCAGTTTTTGCATCACTATTCATCACTTGCGAAAGTTTCGTTTGAAAGGGCTCCAAAAGGTTTTACCACTAACAAAGTCATAAGTGCAATACATGACAAAAAGTAAAATACAAACGACTGAGAGCCTAAGTACTACGATGGAGATGGTCCGTTCCTTTGCAAGTAATTATTTCTTCTTGCGTCTTCCACGCTTACCTTTTGAGGACTCAGATTTAGAAGATATTTGTGGCTTCTCATCCTCATCACTAGCAATGGGCTTAACATCTGCCTTATCTTGAGACGGGCTTTCTTCGCTTGAGGAGGCTTGTTTCTTGAGGACTTTTTCGGATGGTTTTATATCAAGATATTTCTTTATTACTTCAGCCATATCTTCTGCACCTGGAAATTTTTGTGCTCGTGGGGTGAGTTTTACACCCGTCCAAATAAGATTGCGTTCATCAACATTATCGGAAGGTGTCATAGCAATTGCTACTTCAAAAGCACCCCTTCTTGGAGGACCATCGGCATTAATAGCTAATTGTAATTCTAAGTTAGGTTTTAAAGGAGTTAACAAATTGTTTATTTCACGGTGCAGTGCTTCTGCCCGTCTACGAAACACGGATCAAGAACGGCAACATTCAACATAAAGAACGGGACAATTCTCATTCAATTTCTCAGACTCGTTTGGCTTAGCTTTCTTGGCCGATGACGAAGAGTCCTGTAATTATAAGTTTAGTTTTTGCATAAAAAATTTCACCAAAATAAGTACTTACAACAGCTGAAGAACCTCTCTTCCTTTTTGGAGGCATACTACATCAATTGCCAAAGATAGAATGACGAAGAATTCAAAAACAAGCTATTGAATGAAACAATTACGCGCGCAAACATGATTTCAGTGTCGGAATTAATCATCAGCTGTTCATATAAGATGCCCCAATAAACAATAATACCTTTTTTTATCGTACGTTCACATTTGGCTCGAAATCCAGCTTTAAAGCACCGTTCACACTGTACTCTTTATTGGTCGACTTTTTGGGAATTTTATATTAAACGTTGGCAACGATGGTTTGCATAAAATTAACAAAGACAATCTAGTTAATGAGATACTGTCTAAAAATAAGTTCTACAAATAAGAGAACAAATGTCAAGGTGTAGACCATGTCACCATTTCAATGTTCGATTTTATCACTGTATAGTGTCGTTCTAAATTTATATAAAAAAGGCCGGTATGCACCTCTAGCGAAATTTTCGGTAGCAAAAATTTATTTAAGTCTACAACAAAAAAAAAAAAAAAACAGGGCTGTGTACACAAATTTTAAACCAGCTAATCGCTTTTAAAAATTGTTAATATATGTTCCAAATATTCCTCAAATAAATTGTTTATTATTTACAGACCTTTTAAAACTTTTACGCACACAATGATTGTAATAAATTAAATGTTTGCTGCCAAAATATGCTTTTGACAACCCTGTTATTTTCATTAGAGGTGCGTACCAGCTTACGAAATTGAACGCTACCGAAAATTTCGTTAGCATAAATAGCAATGCATTTCTTATGGGAATGAAATTTTTCGCTAGAGGTGCATACCGGCCTAAAGGCAGCTAATAATTTCACTCATGCGTTGCTTTAATGTAGTAACTTGGCGTGGTACAACTTCTCAATAGTGACGGCGCATTTGCGACGATTTTTGGATCGAGTTTTATAAATTTCGGGATTCAGGATTTGAAAATACCGGAATTTTTTCGGGATTCTTTAAATATTTTGAAAAGAACATAACAGTAAATTAAAAAGCTGCCTCAAATAGCTATTTAACAAAAACTAAACACAAAACTAAATTAAAAACTATTTCATATTGCATTCGTACCCAATAAAAGATTTTAAGAATTTTCTTTTATAATTCATCGTTTTAATTAACCTCTCAAAAATATTGTTACGAATTTGATAATTATAGATATAAGTTTATTTAAATTAGTTTCCGTTAATTTAAAGTTTCAAATTGTAACGATCAAATTTCGCTATCACTTCCCTGCCAGCATTTCAAAGTTCCATTTCAACCTCATCGTTACCACAGACTCGTAAATGTCACTTCAACCATCATGAAAAGGTACATCAAAAAGTACATGCAAGTAATTTGCCATCCCTACTGTTAAAAAAGCCATTTTTTTGTGAAACGCCAAGCGCAACCAGCTTGTTATATTTTAATTAAATAAAAACGAAAATAAAGTTCTGAAAACATAGATTATACGCTTAAAATTGTGAAAGGTATATTGGTGAACAATTTGGTGATTTTCCAAATGGAATAAAGTGATTGTTTTTCAGATATTTTACAGACACGCTGCCTCCATGGAATAAAAACACTGGTTGATAGACGCAGCAACATGTAACTCGCTACTTGTAACTCAACATCATCATTAATGCCAAAAATTATGTTAAATGTAATGTGATAGTGGTATTTATAAATGTTATATTTTTAAGAATTTGTAAATGTTTAATCAAATTAATAAATATCTAAACAAACGTGTTTTACTCGACCACAATGATTCTTTTACAACTATCTTAAAATGCAATTTTTCTGATTGTTTGGAGGGTCCCTTATTGGCGTCGTTCTAAATTGATCTATAAAGGCACCTAATAATTGCACTCATGCGAAACATTTTTGTAGTAACTTGGCGTGGTACAACTTCTCAATAGTGACGGCGCTTTTCCGACGAGTTTTTGATGTCGTATATGATTGTTTTCGACGTAGTGGGGATTCTCAAAAGAGTCCCCAAATTCAAAAAATGTTGGCAGGGTTGTTGGAATCATCTATTCATTTTCTAGTATTTTCCTGAATTTCATTTATGTTCTTTTGTTTGCTTACCGTAATGTTAGTTCTTACTCTCTCTCATAGAATAGCAACCCCTTTGCTTTGTTATTCTGCATTTCATTTCATTTCATCTCATTGTCTATTGTCATTATTGTTGTTGTTGTAGTAATGCGAGCATATATCTATGTGAGTGTGTATGTGTTTGGCAGCCACCAGATGAACAACTTAATGGTCGTAGATCCTTCTAGCATTGTCTAAGAATGTTCTAGCGTTGCCAGAATATTGTAGTGCTACCAGAATGTTCTCGTATTGCCACACCGCCATATATAAAAGCGCTCGCATGCTGCTAACGAGTCAGTCTTAATTAAAGCGTCAAACGAATAACTTCAGTGTGAACGAATTGTAAAGTGAGAAGTCATAGTAAATAAATTGTAGATTGTCGTTATTTAAAAGAACTGTCCCAATAAACACAAACGTTTGAAAAATACTAAAATTCAATAATTTTTCAAACATTTTTTCAAAGGATTAGGGTAATATTCAAGTTGAGAAATTGTTGAGAAAATCGCGTTCTCAACAAAAAACAGACATTACCCTCAACAGTAAAATTCAACACAATAGCAATAATTTCTCAATTGTAATCCTCAAATTGAAATGCATCGCTACTCAATAATTTCTCAAACAGTTTTCAATGTGATAAAAATAAAAAATTAGCATTGTTGCGAATACTTTCAAACCACAATTTGTATGAAAGTCAATCCTACTTCTAACTGAAAGTCAATACTAAATTTCTAGAGATTTTGTAAATTTTATTATTTTTTTCGTTAACAAATATAATAATCTTAAAAATAACATTAATAATATATAAAAATAATAATATAATACCAATCAAAATGTAATTATCTTATTAAACGTATTAATAAATAAAACTATGAATACAACTTTAAATATCTTAAACATTTTTACATGTATAATTCCATTTCCTCCATAATGTTGGTGTCAAATAACTATTAATTAATATCCTGGCAATTTGAAATAATTTGTTCGCGTACTTTTCCAGTAAAAAATATCCAGTAAAAACCAGCAAGAGAGTAAAAACCGTTTTTACTCTCTTTGCTTTGTTTTTGCTCTCTTGCCACAAAAAGTACGCGAACGCCATCCAGTAAAAACTTGCAAATAAAACAGATCAGATGATTGTATTTTATGTTTCAAATACGTAAACCAAGAAAAATGAATAAAAGAAAATTGGACGTAATTTGCTCACCGGGAACATACAAAAGAATTTCTTTCGGTAAGTATGATACAAGAAATAAATAAATTCAAGAAAATGTAACTTTCGGACATTTTACAGATGAGGAATACCAGCAAAATGTGGTGGACGAAATTGCTGGTGATAGTTTTGAGGAAGTAGTTTTCACCCAGAGTGAAGATGACTTTCTTTACCCCCACCAAGAGTTCCACGTTGAAAATGAAGTCATCACTTGCACCAACGACGATGAAGGAACCGGGAAGTCCGTGTGGATTGAGCCAGCAGTAAAATTTTTGATATCCAAAGTGAAAGAATTACGGCCAAAAGTGGGAAAATCGGCCAGCCTAAAAAATAAAAAACAAATGTGGATAAAGATTTCAGAAGAATTGTGTTCACTTGGATACAATTTCAATTCTCAACAAGTGGAAACCAAGTATTTCAGTTTGGAACGGAAATACAAACGCACACAACTTTACAACTCTAAGACTGGTCGGAATAGGCAGACGTGCCCTTATCAAAGGTAAATTAAAAAATGCATGCACATGTTTGTTAAGAATCTAATAGCATTATGTCCTTTCGTTTTGCAGCGAATTGGACGATCTTTTGCAGGAAAAAAAGTCTATAAATCCAGATTTTGTACTCGACAGTGAAGCGGAAGTGTCTTCGGCGGATTTAAAACTCATCGAAGGCCCAAATTTATCTGAAACAGGTACAAAAATTTCGTTTGGAATTTTAAGGGCACGCCTTACACGGAAAAAATCGTCCTATTTCGAAAATAATTCGGTTAATGACGTTTTGTTATTATTTATTCTAATACCTCATTCACATTACAATTTCAAAATCCACTTTTACTAGATTCAACTGTCATTTGCCTTATAAAAAGTAGATTTCAAATCTGAAATGTAGATTTTGAGTGTAATGTGATCCTATAACAAATTTCAATGTCGATACATATTCTTTGCATGCGTCATCATTCTATTGTAATATTTATTGGTAGTAAAACGATACCGTCCAGGACTAATTTGTTTCTCAATTTAGATGTAGATTTATAGATCACAATGCCAGCAAGCCCGTAGCAATACGGACTTGAGTCTTGGGTCCACTTAACCAGGTTTTTCATGTTATAATATTTTTTATATTTTTCGAAGATCCATGTAGTTCATCATCAAGAAAACGGAAAACAGCCCTTCAACAATTCATAGACATGTCTGAAGAACATGCAAAAAAAAGAGAAGAGAGTGATGCAATTCTACAACAAACATTAGAACAAAGTATGAAACAAAGAGAAGAACGTGCCGAACGAAAAGAAGCTCTGGAGAAGAAGAAAGTGGATTTGCTTGAAACCCTAGTGAACATATTGAAAAAATAATTTGTTTATCAATACTTCCAAGATATTTAATTTATCAATTTCTAACTTACAGTTTAGTTAACCAAAATGAACATTTGGTATTTTCACCATATTTCTAAAATTTAAAATACAACATGAAAATTACAAAATATGTTTTATTTAGTGAAATGAAATAGTTTTAAAATAATTTTCAGTGTAAATGAATTTTTTTATTTTTTTCTATTTCGTCTTTGTAATAGAAATATTCACAAAAAATAATTAACAGTGCAAAAAATGTTTCTTTTTATAAAAATAAATAGTATTACTCTATGTGAAATAAATACAGTAATCCCTCGTTTTATTGAAATTTATAGTGAATTTTTAGTAATTTGAGGTCCCTGAATCCAAATCTGCATTTATTTTTTTCTATCAGCTCGATTTTTCGAGATATACCGTTATGGCCAAAATTAAGGCACTTTCGCTACATAAATTGGAATAACTTGAAAACAGTTCAACATATTAAATTAAAAAATCAGAAAATCCCTAACAATGTTCTCTTTTAGCCGTCTTTCCTTGAACGATATCTCCAAAACTACTTGAAAAATTGAAAAACAATGTAAAGACGGCTAAAAGAGAATATTGCTAGGGATTTTCTGATTTTTTTTAATTTAATATGTTGAACTGTTTTCAAGTTATTCCAATTTATATAGCGGAAGTGTCTTAATTTTGAACATAACGGTATATCTCGAAAAATCGAGCTGATAGAAAAAAAAACAAATGCAGATTTGGATTCAGAGTTCTTAAAAACAATATTCATATAAGGTAGATAAAACAAAAAATTTAACGACGTAAATCGAAACAACGTAAACCGAGGCGACGTAAATCGAGGGATTGCTGTATTCTCTAGTCGATATGATTACCTTACTATATTTTTAAATGTAGAACTATAATTAAAAGTTAAATAAATTAAAATTAATTCTTTGTAGTAAGTACATCTTGTATTGATTTTGATATTGCGTTTCGCACGTCATCTCCACGCGAAATGTTGTCGTTATCTGGATAATCATCCATAAAATCTTCTTCCTCTTCCTGGAATGCAGTTGGCTCAAAATGCATACCATCTTCGTTAGCAATGTTATGAAGAACACAGCAGGCTCTTATAAAATGGCAAAGTTTTCTCATTCCTCGCAATTTGCAGTAGTATAACTGCCGGAATCGTTGCTTTAGTATTCCAAATGAGTGTTCAATTTTAATTCTACCAGTACTCAGTTTCATATTGAACTCTTTTTGAGCCTTTCTAAGATGCCCGTTGTCCTTGTAAGGTGTAACGATGTATTTATTGCAAGGATATGCTGAATCACCTAGTAAATAATAATCTGAAAATAAAGAATTAAGGAAAGTCTAAACTTGTAGACATGTCCAACCTCCACAATATGACGGTAACTTGTTATATATTGGTGAATTCTTCAGAACCCAACTATCGTGGCATGATCCAGGATATCCGACAAATACATTTATGAAATTATTGCGTTCATCACATATTCCCTGTAAGCAAACTGTTACGTTCCCTTTTCTATCAATATATTCATCTTTTCCAGATTTTGGTGGGTCAATGACTACATGGGTACCATCAATACAACCTGTAATTGGAAACATTGGATTAATAATTTAAAAACAAAACTGTACAAAGTTCTACCTATAGCTTTTGGTATCATACATTTCTCTGCAAAGTATTTAGATGATTCCTCCTTCTTTTCATCTGACGGCCATCGTATAATTTCTGGACTCAAACTGCTAAAAAACAAAGACACCCTATTTATTATAGCGCTTATTGTTGAAAGGGACATATTGAATCGATCAGACAGATCTCGAAAACTGCAAGATTCAAACCATAAAAAACATAAAACTTGAACATTTGCTGGAATTCGTTTATCGGAACGAAGCATTTCATAGTGGGGCCATTTGGAAAAGAGATTTGTCAGCGATTCATAAATTTCTCGTGAAACTCGAAAGTGGGAACGAAATTCGACGTTATTATATTTTGGAACTGTTTCTTCTATATATGATTTGATTGAATTTCTCCTATTTTTTTCTTGGAATATAGCCATGCCTTTATGGAAGATGTTGCTTTCCCTTCTTAACATGTGTATAATAATTTCATTCTCCTCATCCTCACTCTCCGATGATGATGATTCCATTAAAAGCATTACGGTGGCTAACACAGCAGTTGCAGGTCCTTTAATTATTTTGTATAATTATCTTTGTAATAACTCAAAAAGCTAATGTATTTACCTTGCATTTCTATGGAGTGGGTACCATCCCCAATCGAATGTTCTGTAGTAATTTCCATTTGTCCGGGGTTTTATAACTGGTACTTACAAGTTTTGTTAAAACTTACATTGACCACAGCAAAAAGAGTGTATCTTTAAATAACTTGTTTACAAAATGAACAGCTGATTCTTACAAATGGTAGGTTTTGCAAGATTTTACTGGAGAAAAAATCTCTAGCAAAAACTTGCAAAATATTTAAGCTAGAACTGTCATTTTTTTTCTCTCTCTGACTCTCTTTTGCTGGCTTTTTGATGTAAACGAACGACTTCCAGTAAAAATTTGTGATAATTATCAAAAATTATGGGGTTCTCGAACGGAGCTAATTACGCGCGCAAACATGATTTCAGTGTCGGAATTAATCATCAGCTGTTCATATAAGATGCCCCAATAAACAATAATACCTTTTTTTATCGTACGTTCACATTTGGCTCGAAATCCAGCTTTAAAGCACCGTTCACACTGTACTCTTTATTGGTCGACTTTTTGGGAATTTTATATTAAACGTTGGCAACGATGGTTTGCATAAAATTAACAAAGACAATCTAGTTAATGAGATACTGTCTAAAAATAAGTTCTACAAATAAGAGAACAAATGTCAAGGTGTAGACCATGTCACCATTTCAATGTTCGATTTTATCACTGTATAGTGTCGTTCTAAATTTATATAAAAAAGGCCGGTATGCACCTCTAGCGAAATTTTCGGTAGCAAAAATTTATTTAAGTCTACAACAAAAAAAAAAAAAAAACAGGGCTGTGTACACAAATTTTAAACCAGCTAATCGCTTTTAAAAATTGTTAATATATGTTCCAAATATTCCTCAAATAAATTGTTTATTATTTACAGACCTTTTAAAACTTTTACGCACACAATGATTGTAATAAATTAAATGTTTGCTGCCAAAATATGCTTTTGACAACCCTGTTATTTTCATTAGAGGTGCGTACCAGCTTACGAAATTGAACGCTACCGAAAATTTCGTTAGCATAAATAGCAATGCATTTCTTATGGGAATGAAATTTTTCGCTAGAGGTGCATACCGGCCTAAAGGCAGCTAATAATTTCACTCATGCGTTGCTTTAATGTAGTAACTTGGCGTGGTACAACTTCTCAATAGTGACGGCGCATTTGCGACGATTTTTGGATCGAGTTTTATAAATTTCGGGATTCAGGATTTGAAAATACCGGAATTTTTTCGGGATTCTTTAAATATTTTGAAAAGAACATAACAGTAAATTAAAAAGCTGCCTCAAATAGCTATTTAACAAAAACTAAACACAAAACTAAATTAAAAACTATTTCATATTGCATTCGTACCCAATAAAAGATTTTAAGAATTTTCTTTTATAATTCATCGTTTTAATTAACCTCTCAAAAATATTGTTACGAATTTGATAATTATAGATATAAGTTTATTTAAATTAGTTTCCGTTAATTTAAAGTTTCAAATTGTAACGATCAAATTTCGCTATCACTTCCCTGCCAGCATTTCAAAGTTCCATTTCAACCTCATCGTTACCACAGACTCGTAAATGTCACTTCAACCATCATGAAAAGGTACATCAAAAAGTACATGCAAGTAATTTGCCATCCCTACTGTTAAAAAAGCCATTTTTTTGTGAAACGCCAAGCGCAACCAGCTTGTTATATTTTAATTAAATAAAAACGAAAATAAAGTTCTGAAAACATAGATTATACGCTTAAAATTGTGAAAGGTATATTGGTGAACAATTTGGTGATTTTCCAAATGGAATAAAGTGATTGTTTTTCAGATATTTTACAGACACGCTGCCTCCATGGAATAAAAACACTGGTTGATAGACGCAGCAACATGTAACTCGCTACTTGTAACTCAACATCATCATTAATGCCAAAAATTATGTTAAATGTAATGTGATAGTGGTATTTATAAATGTTATATTTTTAAGAATTTGTAAATGTTTAATCAAATTAATAAATATCTAAACAAACGTGTTTTACTCGACCACAATGATTCTTTTACAACTATCTTAAAATGCAATTTTTCTGATTGTTTGGAGGGTCCCTTATTGGCGTCGTTCTAAATTGATCTATAAAGGCACCTAATAATTGCACTCATGCGAAACATTTTTGTAGTAACTTGGCGTGGTACAACTTCTCAATAGTGACGGCGCTTTTCCGACGAGTTTTTGATGTCGTATATGATTGTTTTCGACGTAGTGGGGATTCTCAAAAGAGTCCCCAAATTCAAAAAATGTTGGCAGGGTTGTTGGAATCATCTATTCATTTTCTAGTATTTTCCTGAATTTCATTTATGTTCTTTTGTTTGCTTACCGTAATGTTAGTTCTTACTCTCTCTCATAGAATAGCAACCCCTTTGCTTTGTTATTCTGCATTTCATTTCATTTCATCTCATTGTCTATTGTCATTATTGTTGTTGTTGTAGTAATGCGAGCATATATCTATGTGAGTGTGTATGTGTTTGGCAGCCACCAGATGAACAACTTAATGGTCGTAGATCCTTCTAGCATTGTCTAAGAATGTTCTAGCGTTGCCAGAATATTGTAGTGCTACCAGAATGTTCTCGTATTGCCACACCGCCATATATAAAAGCGCTCGCATGCTGCTAACGAGTCAGTCTTAATTAAAGCGTCAAACGAATAACTTCAGTGTGAACGAATTGTAAAGTGAGAAGTCATAGTAAATAAATTGTAGATTGTCGTTATTTAAAAGAACTGTCCCAATAAACACAAACGTTTGAAAAATACTAAAATTCAATAATTTTTCAAACATTTTTTCAAAGGATTAGGGTAATATTCAAGTTGAGAAATTGTTGAGAAAATCGCGTTCTCAACAAAAAACAGACATTACCCTCAACAGTAAAATTCAACACAATAGCAATAATTTCTCAATTGTAATCCTCAAATTGAAATGCATCGCTACTCAATAATTTCTCAAACAGTTTTCAATGTGATAAAAATAAAAAATTAGCATTGTTGCGAATACTTTCAAACCACAATTTGTATGAAAGTCAATCCTACTTCTAACTGAAAGTCAATACTAAATTTCTAGAGATTTTGTAAATTTTATTATTTTTTTCGTTAACAAATATAATAATCTTAAAAATAACATTAATAATATATAAAAATAATAATATAATACCAATCAAAATGTAATTATCTTATTAAACGTATTAATAAATAAAACTATGAATACAACTTTAAATATCTTAAACATTTTTACATGTATAATTCCATTTCCTCCATAATGTTGGTGTCAAATAACTATTAATTAATATCCTGGCAATTTGAAATAATTACTATCGAGGAACTTGCTGGCTTGTGTGTTAGAATAGATTCCAGCAAGAGTAAATCACAAAATATCAAACTGATGACGGGATGTAAATTGATGTAATGCACATTTTCATCCAGAAGTTCTTGATATAGGAATTGTTGCACTTTGTTTTAATTGGTTGCACTTTGTAAGTTTTCTGAAAACTTTTCTTTGTTGTTCCCTTCATCGGTTTTTCATCGGCCAACATCTTCCAAGAATATACCATCCAATGATTTTAGTTTTCTGCAAAACAATCGAGTTTTGTGATTTCCATTATGTTTTCATTTCACTTTTTATTTTGACTTACCAATTTGTATTTCTTCCAACTGACTGTACTTCGTGATTTCCTCAAGAACGTTGGTGTTACAAAATTGTTGTTATTAAAATACTGGCAATTTTCAGGAACTTGATGACCAGATAATTGGAATAAATTTGCAGCAATTTCAATTCACAAAATAACAAATTAAACCGATGATGCGATGTAAATTAAACTATCGATGTGATGCGAATTATCATCCAGTAGTTGTTGATATGGAAAAGCATAAATACCAAGTTTTTTTGGTTGCACTTTGATTTATGGAAACTTTCTCTTCTCGATAAGCCACTGTCATTTTTCATCGGCCAGCCTCTTAATGTGTCCAAGAATCAGCATCCAAATATTTTAGTTGTCTGTAAAGAGATTTGATTTTAGTGACTTCCTTAAAGTTTTCATTTCGTGTTTTAATTTTACTTACCAATTATTATAAGCAATTTCAATTGATTATTAAAAAATTTCCACATTTTTGTATTTCTTCCACGAACTTAGTTGTCCAAAGTAGTATTGAAAACCATGTGGTTTTTTCGTTGCATTTCAGGGTAGTGTTTTGTCAAAGTTTTCTCATATTATCTTCAACACCTTTTTAAAGATTTCGTCAACATTTTGGCAAATTGGAAGTAATTCGCAAACTATTTGAAGATGTATTGAAGATGAGCTATTTCAAGTCAAGTTGAATTTATGTTGAAAATTATATTTACCCTCAAACTGAAAAGTTGTTGCATTTGAAAAACGCTAATCCTGTGTTTATTGGGAAAGGTTCAAATTTAATTGCGTCAACTATGAGTTATTGTGAAGTGGATAATTCATCCGAGGAACGCCGATATGAGACCAAAGTTAATAATGGAAGTCAGTCAAATGGATATTCGCCATCTATTAACAAAAACAGTTTATGATGCAGTTTAAAAACTGATGTGCGTGGTATTTTGGGTCTGGAATATGTTATCAAGATACTCAAGTCATCTTTGAACAATTCTCCAGCTATGAATGCGCGAGTTTGTTTGAGATGCATTTGCTATGCAGTGTCATTTGGAGAGCTGCAATCACCATAAACATATGATTTTGACATCTTAAAATTTGGTCGAAATAAAAAACTTGTAATCATATGGCCCCATGATTTAACCTTCTTGTTCAGCCATGGATTTAACCTTCCTGTTCAGCCATGCAAAAATCAAGGCATATTAAAGAGGTAAAGTCATGCAATCAAGTGACTAATATCGACATTCATCTTGTCGAAGGCTTTGTTTACGTTTAGTAGGTTTGTTTACATTCTTTATGTACATAAATATTACAATACAACAAAACTACACATACACAAAATGTCAACTTAAGTGACCTGCCATTTTAGTTTGACTTTCTAAATATCATGGGGTGTACACACGTTTGCCCGTGACTTTACCTTTAATTAATATGCCTTGTGCAAAAATCAAGGCATATTAAACCTTTAATTAATATGCCTTGTGCAAAAATCTTACAAATGAAAATATCATATGAGCGGGCCATGTGTGAAGTTGTACGTCCCCTTTTTGGTAACGTCCTAATAAAAATTTCTTTTTAAATGCGATTGGCAATTCCATGTATGTCACATTGCGCCTGTCAAACTGAACCATTTTTATGAAAGGTTTCCTATTTTCCCTATCGGAGAGAAAACAACATAACGAAAAAATTTTCTGTAAATAGCTAATAAAGGAAATAGAAATACCTTTCAGTCAAAACATTGAAAATAAAACTCCACGTCGGAAAATATTTGTGACTGATAATTGGAGTAAGCCATCAGTTGTGTTGTGAGTGTGTGTAAATATAGCATAGAACGAAGAAATCGTGCACATCGAAATGGGTAATGTTATGGCAGCATCGTCGGCGCCGAGCAGCGCAGCAACTGCTCTGGATAAAGCGGCTAAATCGGGTATTCCTGCCCCACCATCAGCTCCAGCTGGATTTGGCGCTGTGGACACACCTGCACCACTTGCAGATGTTAAATTGGATAATCCCGGCACTGTGGAGGAGTTGCATAAAAAATGTAAAGGTATGTAAATATGCTGCCGATTAGAATCGCACGATGGGGGTTATTGATT
Source organism: Haematobia irritans (assembly GCF_050003625.1). Lineage (NCBI taxonomy): Eukaryota > Metazoa > Arthropoda > Insecta > Diptera > Muscidae > Haematobia > Haematobia irritans. Next base: position 183,488,411 of record NC_134399.1, read on the forward strand.
CTGCTGATGACATAACCTACAACATGTGCGGAAAACGAATTTCGTGAAAGGAAAAGTGAATGAAACATTTGGAGTTTTATGTAATTTTATGGTTTAACACAAATATCTTGCAGATATCCAAGCAATGACCTTTGAGGGGGCAAAGGTAATGTTAAACAAGGGTCTAAGTAATCACTTCCAGGTTTCGCACACACTCAACCTATGCAGCACACAGCCAAGTGGCTATCGTTTTGGTGCTACTTATGTGGGAACCAAACAATACAGCCCCTCAGAAGCTTTTCCCGTATTACTGGGCGATATAGATCCTTCGGGTAATTTAAATGCCAATGTCATACATCAATTCTCACCTCGCGTTCGTTGTAAATTTGCCTCACAGGTTGGTTGGATTGTGCTACTTAAATCCTTACATATCCCTAATCCTCATATTTGCTGTTTTACTCTAGGTTCAAGAATCAAAAATTACAGCCGCCCAGTTGACTACAGATTATCGTGGCGATGATTTCACTGCCTCTTTAACTGTTGGCAATCCCAATATTTTCAATAATTCTGGTGTCTTTGTGGGTCATTACTTGCAATCGGTAACCAAAAGCATCGCTTTGGGTGCTGAACTGGCGTATCAGTATGGTCCAAATGTTCCCGGTGGTCAAATTGCTGTACTCTCCGCTGTGGGTCGTTATACTGATGGTGATTCGGTATGGTCTGGTACTCTAGGTCCAGGTGGTGTACACCTGTGCTATTATCAAAAAGCTAGTGAACAATTACAACTTGGCGTTGAAGTCGAAACAAGTTTGAGAATGCAAGAGTCTGTTGCTACATTAGGTTATCAAGTGGATTTACCAAAAGCTGATCTCGTTTTCAGAGGTGAGTTAAGGCAGAAAATTTACTGTCAAAGTTTATTAAATAGAAGTGTGCCTATCATGGAATATCTTTTGAAATAATTCCTTGTAATCTGAAATCACGATATTTTCTGATATATTCACATCAATAATATTGTGTGAAGGAACATCACAATGATTAGTTAACAGAAACGTTGTCCATCGAGCCTTTACAATTTTGGAAAATCGACTTTTGAATTTTCCAAAAGTCGACACTTCAGAGCAGAGAAGCCAAATCTTTTAGGCTAGAAATTTAGACAATTGTGGTATAACCTAATGTCTATGGAAATTTCGAAAATCTAAAGATATTGTATAGAACTACTGAGAACAATTTGATTAAAAACTACTTGTAAAGTACATACACGTGTATGGACCTAGTGTCGTCAATGCAACATTTGGTATGACACAATCCAATTTCCCATCTTCTAAAGTTTATTGTCTTTGATCTTAACTTACAGTACCAAATGTGTAAGTATCAGAAACAATTCAATTTTAGTTATTTCAATACGAAATTGTTTGCTCAATTTACCTTAGTGAGTAGATTAAACAACTCAAATCCACTCTATTGCCTATTATGTTATTAAACGTAGAAAAATAACATATCCAAATGCCTAGTAAAGATCTTTATAACCGGCTGGTGAGTCCTTTTCTCCGTCGCTGTCCACAACCCGGATTTTTCCATTCATTTCTATTCATTTATTTCTCTTATATTATAATGACACTATTTTGTATGCAAACATGCAGGACTTCATATCTCTCCGAATTTACTTGGTTCGCAGGAAATCAAGTGTCGACTTAATATCTAAAATAAATTTATTAAAATAGTCCTTATTACTAATATCTAGTAATTTCATAATAATTATTAATACCTAATAATTAATAGTTAATCGAAATCGTTTTTAAAACCGATATGTCTTCAATATCGATATGCCTTTCAAGTTGATCCGTCGGTTCATTCTTGATTTTTCCAGTAATGATTTTTTCAAGGGTTTTGGGGTATGTGTACATATAAGGTCCTTGAAAATGTTCCGTTTCCGCCCATAGGATTGATCCTAGATTCAAAATAATTTAGCCTCCTGTTAACCACAAAGCCACAGCCAAACTTATGTGTTATTTAAGAGTACGAACATTCCATATTTAGATTAGCAATTTAAATAATGGTCGGATTTCATTTCATTTATTTGCTCAATTTTGTAATTTGAAGCCGTAAGGCTGATAGATTACAATAAAACTACAAAAAATATAATATAAATATTTTATGAATAACATAACGACTTAAAATTAAAAGGAAAATAGGTAAATAATGAAAATATTGACCAAAAAATGACAAAAGATTTGTTTTTTATTTTTTTCTTTTTTAATATTTTTATTTTTTTTTTAAACAAATTTCAACGCCTTGTATCACCAAATTAATATCTAAAGTTATTTAAATGCCTTAATAAAATTTACAATAAATCGTAAATCGGATCATGGTGTGTACGCTGTCGCTACGTTACGGGGACGAGGCCCTAACTGTCGGAAGGGGCGTTCGAAAAATTTATAAATCTATGTTAATTATAAGTTTATGCATTTGTATGTAACGCCAAGAAGGAGTAATCATAGACCCATCTTTTAGTATACCGATCGGCTTAGAATTAAATTCTGAGTCGATTTAGCGATGTCCGTCTGTCTGTCTGTTGATGTATTTTTGTGTGCAAAGGCCAGCTCGCAGTTTATTTATTTATTTCATATTTATTTATTCCTTTATTGTAATATAAAGCCTTCAAGGCCAATAACATTATTACAAATAATTAACCCTCTAATGCCCCAATTTTTGGCCAGCTGATTAAATTTTCAAAGTTAACGACACGAAAGCAAGAAAAGTAAACAAGAAACATTTATACGGTAAAATTCAGTATATGCTGCAAAGCCTCTTGAACAGTTTCAACTAAGTTTTCTTTTTATTTTACCCATTTTTTTGTCTTAAGGTGTGTTTTACAAAGCTTCCTTACAAAATGAAGGCCGGGCTTGGGCATTAGCCCGATCGTCCTCAAATTTGGCATAGGGTCCTTTTTCGGCTCAAAGACGATCCCTATTGATTCGGTTCAGATTTTGATATAGCTTATTATAACCGATTCTGTTCATAAATGACGTATTTATCAACCGATCTTCTTCCAATTTAGTATAATCGAATATTTTGTGAATCTCGTAAATTTTGCAAAATATTAGTCCAATCGGTTCAGATTCAAATATAGCTCTCATATATATCTGTCGTCCGATTTACAGATATGACCACGGTAGATAAAAATTTTCCTCCGATTTACTTAAAATTGTGCACAGAAAATGGAAATAACATTTTTACTATGCATGCCAAATTTAGTTGAGATTGGTTCAGATTTAGATATTGATGCCATATATATCTTTCATCCGATACGAACTTATATGGCCCCAGAGGTCAAAATTTCACGCCGATTTACTTAAAGTTTTGCACAGAGAGTAGGACTAGGTTAGGTTAGGTGGCAGCCCGATGTATCAGGCTCACTTAGACTATTCAGTCCATTGTGATACCACATTGGTGAACTTCTCTCTTATCACTGAGTGCTGCCCGATTCCATGTTAAGCTCAATGACAAGGGTCCTCCTTTTTATAGACGAGTCCGAACGGCGTTCCACATTGCAGTGAAACCACTTAGAGAAGTTTTGAAAACCCTCAGAAATGTCACCAGCATTACTGAGGTGTGATAATCCACCGCTGAAAAACTTTTTTGGTGTTCGATCGATGCATACACTACCTTGTGTATGCAAGGCGGGCATGCTAACCATTGAACCACGGTGGCTCCCAGAGTAGACTAACATTCATGCAGCACATGCCAAATTTGGTTAAAATCGGTTCAAATTTAGAAATAACTCCCATATATATCTTTCGCCCGATTTAGATTCATATGACAATGAAGGCCAAATTTTCATTTCGAAAATTTTGATGTGTTGCACTGAGAGTTCAATTACAATTTTAGCCATGTGTGCCAAATGTTATCAAAATCGGCTCGGAATTAGACAAAGCCTCCATATATGTTTTTCCGATTTTAGCAAATATGGCCAAAATACCTACCTGTTTGTCGATAAGTCGCAAAAATTATTCAAATATACCCATACTCTAAGTCGTATATATCGACCTATAAATCGAAAACGAAGATTTGCGAAATTTTATGCAATTTAAATATTTCCAATATTTTTTTACTAACTTGTGGTCGGTCCGGTCATCAACCAATTTAAATTTTGAGTCTATAACAGGTTGCCTGATAAGACCCCGGTCTGACACATGGATGGCGTCGCTAGTATTAAATGCATATTATTTTTATATAGTGCCAACCTTCAAATGATTCGTGTAAAAATTTGACGTCTGTAAGTCAATTAGTTTGTGAGATAGAGCGTCTTTTGTGAAGCAACTTTTGTTATTGTGAAAAAAAATGGAAAAAAGGAATTTCGTGTTTTGATAAAATACTGTTTTCTGAAGGAAAAAAAAATACGGTGGAAGCAAAAACTTGGCTTGATAATGAGTTTCAGGACTCTGCCCCAGGGAAATCAACAATAATTGATTGGTATGCAAAATTCAAGCGTGGTGAAATGAGCACGGAGGACGGTGAACGCAGTGGACGCCCGAAAGAGGTGGTTACCGACGAAAACATCAAAAAAATTCACAAAATGATTTTGAAAGACCGTAAAATGAAGTTGATTGAGATAGCAGAGGCCTTAAAGATATCAAAGGAACGTGTTGGTCATATCATTCATCAATATTTGGATATGCGGCAGCTCTGTGTAAAATGGGTGCCGCGCGAGCTCACATTTGAAAAAACAACGTGTTGATGATTGCAGCTGTTAACTCGTAATACACCCGAGTTTTTCCGTCGATATGTGACAATGGATGAAACATGGCTCCATCACTACAATCCTAAGTCCAATCGACAATCGGCTGAGTGGATAGCGACCGGTGAACCGTCTCCGAAGCGTGGAAAGACTCAAAAGTCCGCTGGCAAAGTAATGGCCTCTGTTTTTTGGGATGCGCTTGGAATAATTTTTATCGATTATCTTGAGAAGGGAAAAACCATCAACAGTGACTATTATATGGCGTTATTGGAGCGTTTGAAGGTCGAAATCGCGACAAAACGGCCCCATATGAAGAAGAAAAAAGTGTTGTTCCACCAAGACAACGCACCGTGCCACAAGTCATTGAGAACGATGGCAAAAATTCATGAATTGGGCTTCGAATTGCTTCTCCACCCACCGTATTCTCCAGATCTGGCCCCCAGCGACCTTTTCTTGTTCTCAGACCTCAAAAGGATCGCCGAAACTGAGGCCTATTTTGAGGCAAAACGGAAGGAGGACTTCCAAAATGGCATCAAAAAATTGGAAGGTCGTTATAATCGTTGTATCGCTCTTGAAGGGAACTATGTTGAATAATAAAAAGGAATTTTGACAAAAAATGTGTTTTTCTTTGTCAGACCGGGGACTTTATCAGCCAACCTGTTATCGACCTATAAATCGAAAACGAAGATTTGCGAAATTTTAGGCAATTTAAATATTTTCAATATTTTTTTACTAACATTGTAGTCGATCCCGGTCATCAACCAATTTAAATTTTGAGTCTATACATTTTGTGAAAGTTTAAACAAAATGTTGTCCAAATCGGTCCATATTTAAATATTTGTATATGGGAATATAAACCTTTATATAGTTACTAACAAATTTGAAGGTGTTAAGATAATACCAAAAATATTGATATACATAGTGGTGAAGGGTATAATATAGTCGGCCCCGCCCGACTTTAGACTTTCCTTACTTGTTTTAGATTAGATTAATTTTAGAATATTTTCAAATTGTTTAACAGTATACACATTACATATAATTTTAATTTTTATTAATTTTCAGGTTCGTTTGACACCAATTGGAATGTGTGTGGTGTATTAGAGAAGCGATTGCAACCATTGCCATTTTCATTTGCATTAAGTGGACGTTTGAATCATACCAAAAATCAATTTAGATTAGGCTGTGGACTTATTATTGGTTAAACTACCTGAGAACAAACAAACCAATAGGGATTATGGTTAAAATTTTAATAAAACTAAACAAACCAACACAAAAACTGATGTGAAACAGTAATTAATTCAAAGGAAACATAAACATTTAGATAACAAAAACAAATAAATGACATTGCTTCCCAAAAGAACACAAAAAGTAAACAAAATCTGACAAAAAAAAAACAAACGTAATTAAGATCAATAGAAATAATAATTTTGGCAGAAATCTTTATGGGAAAGAAATACACATACAAAAAAAGGGATTATTTCGCCATTTTCTTTCCACTTAGTATACCTAATGCTACATCTATTCCGTTTCCTTTAGATACTAGCCACATACTTTCCATGTATGACTTTTGCTGTTTGGAAAACGAAATAACGCATCTAACTATGTTCAGCCATCAACACCGCCAATATATTTTTTTTATTAATTTTTTTATTTCTTTTATAAATTGTAGGATCATATTTGAGGAACTTATGAGTTCCATTTCATAAGAACTGTCAAGTAAATGTTATATACATATATATTTTATGCATATATGACATTGCATTTGTTTAGGTTTAACGTTTTTTTAGGTGGTCCGCAAAACCTTCGCTGAATAAAATCTATTTAACATTGCAAAAGGCTTTCTGCAATGATTTATTCATCATTGAAACTTCTTTTTTGCTTTTTATGGAAATTTTGTTATCCATTATTAATTGTTGGTTTTCTATAATGAATTACTAATCCGTAAAAGCTTTAATGGTTCCTTAATTTTTGTTTTTATTAGTTTACTGAATATTTGTTCTTTATACATATATAGGTTTCCATGCCAAGAACAAATTAAAAATATAATTTTAAACTCCCACACTCTCACCATACCACCAAACCCTAATTACAGAAACAAAGAATTGAAATTTGATTTCATAAATATTATAAATTAACTTTGACCCTTTAAAAGTGAATTGATTCGATATCGAAAAAAGGAACTTTTTAAAAATTGTTTATAGATTCCACAGAATTAACTGTTCCATTTTTTTTTTAATTATGGTACTAAATATCACAAAATTCTTAATTTAGGTTTTCTATATAAACATTTCAAGTTTTCTTTATCGTTTGCTGCTGTACTACAGAAATTTTAATTATTTCATTTATAGTTATTAAGTTATTATTATAACATAGTTACATCAATCGGAAGTAGTTTTAATTCAATATTAATTATAAATGAACATTTAAAACCCAAAATAAAGAGTTTTGTTGACCAAGAAATTGTTTTCTTACAATCGATTAGTTTTTCGTATACAAAGTTGACTTTTGACTTTATATTGTTAAAAAAAGTAGAAAGTAAATTACTGAAAGGAACCGAACCTACGTGTCTTTATAGCCTCTTGGAATTGTGTGTATTATCAGATTTTTCGGGGTATATATAAGGCATATACGAGGGCAGTTCGGAAGCTTCTTAGTCTAGCACAAAAAGCACGGTATAAACAGAAAAAAGTTAAGTTCAATTTTGTTTCGATCTGGCAATTCCTTCATATAGAAGCAGGTGTTCAAAAAAGACGCATCCGCAATTTTTTTACAATGGAAAAATTAGAAATGCGTGCAGTTATTAAATATTTACATAAAAAAGGTTTATTGGGACAAGAAATTCATAATGATATGGTGAATGTGTTAGGTGAAAGTGCTTCTTCATATGCAACCTATAATTTAAACGTGGTCGTACAAGCATTGAAGATGAACCACGTAGTGGACGTCCAAAAACAGCGACACCAACATAAATTGTAGCCAAAGTGCAAGATATGGTATTAAATGATCGACGAATAAAAGTGCGTGAAATTGCTAATATCATGGGCATCTCAAATGATCGAGTCCATTTAATTTTGCATGAAGAACTACTGATGAAAAAGCTTTCTGCAAGATGGGTGCCGCATTTGATAACAGTCGATGAAAAACGCATAAGAATGAACATTTCTCAAGCTTGTTTGTATCGCATAAGATAAGTGACGTTTCATAACTGCTGATGAGACATGGATCCACCACTATACACCAGAGACAAAAGAACAATCCAAACAATGGACTGAAGCTGGAGGAAGTGTCCCAAAGAAGGCAAAAACAATTCAATTGGCTGGTAAGGTTATGGCAACGGTTTTTTGGGACTTCAAAGGTATTTTATTGATTGACTATCTGCAAAATGGTAAAACAATAAATTCAGAGTACTATTGCAACCTTTTGGATCAATTAAATGTACAAATTCGAGAAAAACGTCCTGGCTTACAACACAAAAAAAAAATAATTTTTCATCAAGACAAAGCACCAGCGCACAAGAGTGTTTTAACAATGACTAAAATTAACGAAATAAAGTACGAGTTGCTTGACCACCCAACTTATTCTCCTGATTTAGCTCCCAGTGACTTACTTGTTCCCAAATCTAAAAAAATTCCTTGATGGCGTTTTACCTCTAATGAACACGCAATTACAGTGGTAAACCACTATTTTGAAGACCTTGAGGAAAACTATTTTAATCAAGGGATAGAATTGCTAGAAAAGCGTTGGACTAAGTGTATTGAAGGGAGCCACCGTGGTGCAATGGTTAGCATGCCCGCCTTGCATACACAAGGTCGTGGGTTCGATTCCTGCTTCGACCGAACACCACAAAGTTTTTCAGCGGTGGATTATCCCACCTCAGTAATGCTGGTGACATTTCTGAGGGTTTCAAAGCTTCTCTAAGTGGTTTCACTGCAATGTGCAACGCCGTTTGGACTCGGCTATAAAAAGGAGGACCCTTGTCATTGAGCTTAACATGGAATCGGGCAGCACTCAGTGATAAGAGAGAAGTTCACCACTATGGTATCACAATGGAATGAATAGTCTAAGTGAGCCTGATATATCGGGCTGCCACCTAACCTAAGTGTATTGAAGTTTCAGGAGATTATATTGAAAAATAAAAATATTTTTGAAAAACTAACTATTCTCTTTCATTGATAGGCTAAGAAGTTTCCGAACCGCCCTCGTAGTTAGACAAAGAAAGTTGATTTTTTGTCTAATTGTCCTTGCAAATAAAAACCCGAAGACAATAAAATCAAAAAAAATCGTATTGAAAGAGGATGTGTTTTAGACTTTTATGCTACAGCTCATCAATAATTGAAAAAGTCGAAAATTTCACTTGTTCAATTTGCAGTCGCAGTCTGCTGCTGTTATATTTTTATAATTCATGGTCCAGTGAACAACAATTCGTAAAAGTTTTAAAATTGTACCAAAGGTATTTTCACATGCCCTTCAGTTCGTGGAACTGGTCCCAAATTGGTCGTTTCACTTGTCCTTTATAACCGGTACAGGTCATTTAATCGGTTAGGTCACCGGTGAAATTAACATGGAGTTGTCATTGACCCCTACATAGATACCTACAAACCAATCCTTTGTCCGGTTGTTTTCAACCCATCAATTAACCAGTTCAAATAGACATGTTAGAGAGACAGTTCTTCTTCTGAATGAAGAAATCTAAAAAAAAACAAATTTTCCACCAATTTTACTTCTTATTGTTATCAATGTTTTTATACCCTCCACTATAGGATGAGGGGTATATTAACTTTGTCATTCCGTTTGTAACACATCGAAATATTGCTCGAAGACCCCATAAAGTATATATATTCTGGGTCGTGGTGAAATTCTGAGTCGATCTGAGCATGTCCGTCCGTCCGTCCGTCCGTCTGTTGAAATCACGCTAACTTCCGAACGAAACAAGCTATCGACTTGAAACTTGGCACAAGTAGTTGTTATTGATGCAGGTCGGATGGTATTACAAATGGGCCATATCGGTCCACTTTTACGTATAGCCCCAATATAAACGGACCCCCAAATTTGGCTTGCGAGGCCTCTAAGAGAAGCAAATTTTCTCCAATCTCCAATCCAATACATGGTGTTAGTATATGGTCTCTAACAACCATGCAAAAATTGGTCCACATCGGTCCATAATTATATATAGCCCCCATATAAACCGATCCCCTGATTTGGCTTGCGAGGCCTCTAAGAGAAGCAAATTTCATCCGATCCGGCTGAAATTTGGTACATGGTGTTAGTATATGGTCTCTAACAACCATGCAAAAATTGGTCCACATCGGTCCATAATTATATAAACATATAAACCGATCCCCAGATTTGACCTCCAGAGCCCCTTGGAAGAGCAAAATTCTTCCCATTCGGTATATATTTGTTACGTGATGTTAGTATATGGTATCCAGCAACCATGCAGGAATTGGTTCCTATCAGCCCATAATTATATATAGCTCCCATATAAATCGATCCCCAGATTTGACCTCGGGTACCTTTTGTAGAAGCAAAATTCATCCGATCTGCTTGAAATTTGGTACGTGGTGATCGTATATGATATTTAACAACCATGCCAAAAGTGGTCCATATCAGTCCATAATCATATATAGCCCCATATAAACCGATCCCGAGATTTCGTTGCGGAGCCTCTTGGAGGAGCAAATTTCATCCGAGTGAGTTGAAATTTGGTACATTGTGCTAGTATGTGGTCGTTAACAACCATGCCTAACTAGGTCCATATCGGTCTATAGTTATATATATCCCTCAGATAAATCGGTTTCCAATCACATAAAAATTGGTCCATATCAAGTTCATAATTGTATATAGCCCCCATATAAGCGACCCCCATATTTCAATTCTGGCTCTCTACGTACCGTGCAAAAAGTCCATATCGATTCGTAATTATTTGTAGACTTACCTATACATAACTTTTTTGTCTAATATATACCACGTATGGACTAACTCACAATTTAGAAAACGATGTTAAGAAGTTTTAAGAAACCACAACCCAAGTAATTCGATTGTGGATGACAGTCTTTCGTAGAAGTTTCTACGCAATCCATGGTGGAGGGTACATAAGATTTGGCCTGGCCGAACTTACGGCCGTATATACTTGTTTATTTTTATTTTCTTATTATCTAATTTTTACAATTTGAAAAACTTTGTCGCTCCGACCAGGGGTTGAACTTGGGTTTACTGGTACCATAACAGAATGCCTTAACATACTCAGCGAACGCCATTGAACACATAGATACATTTAAACCGGTTAGGGGATAGATTCATTGTGTTCTAAGGACAAATGCATGAAGTGGCTACCAACCGGCAACCGGTATAAAAATCTAATTGCTTGGAAATAGGGATCAATTTCCACCAATAAACTGAAGGGGTAGTGCCTGTTTCTGTACACACATGTATTGCTTTCGTGAGGTTCACGCTAAAGAGGTATTCCCGACCTCACAGGCCTGAAAAATGAACACGAACATTTTTTCTCTGTGGGCCAAGTGTTCGAATATCGTATGCAAGCAAAGTTAGAAGATTTTTAACTAAATAAATAAAAGATTTCAAAACTTTAATATTTTTTTGTTTAAATATTTTTTGCACCTTTTATTGAACAAAAATATTTGCATATGCCACAAAATACTATTTTAAAATAAACATCTAAAATGTTAACAAAATCTTCTTCTGAGCCGGTGTAGGTTAGGTTAGGTTAGGTTATGTGGCAGCCCGATGTATCAGGCTCACTTAGACTATTCAGTCCATTGTGATACCACAGTGGTGAACTTCTCTCTTATCACTAAGTGCTGCCCGATTCCATGTTAAGCTCAATGACAAGGGTCCTCCTTTTTATAGCCGAGTCCGAACGGCGTTCCACATTGCAGTGAAACCACTTAGAGAAGCTTTGAAACACTCAGAAATGTCATCAGCATTACTGAGGTGGGATAATCCACCGCTGGAAAACTTTTTGTTGTTCGGTCGAAGCAGGAATCGAACCCACGACATTGTGTATGCAAGGCGGGCATGCTAACCATTGCACCACGGTGGCTCCCGGTGTATATGTTTAGGGATTGTTTTTACTGTTTATTCTATTATACAGTAAGCTTCGATGTATCACAATGGAATGAATAGTCTAAGTGAGCCTGAAATTTAATCGGGCTGCCATTTTAACCTAAGCTTAGAGGTAGAAAAGATTTATAGTTTTTGTCTGTAAATAAAATGCATTTGCAGAAAAAATCTGCTGTTTACATTTTTCGGATCAGAAGTCCCAAAAAGTGTTCTCACGTGAGAGCCAGAACAACTAGAGGTTTGAGAGGTGTTATGAATGTGTGTTGTGTGGTGTACATTGCCTACCTTAAATATGGATTTTAGACCCAATAAAATATATACAGATGGACTAAGAATCACCTCCTCACAATCTAGCCCTTGGTGTCTGTCCATTTATTTGTTGTTCGTAAGATTATGGTCGCAATTATTAACTGATTTCGATGAAATTTGAAATTTTAACTCGGAATTTATATATGACACCATCGTTCAATTTTGCAACATATCTTGAATTTGAAAAATATCAGTTTTATCGGCTCAGATTTAGATAAAACTGCCATGAATAAATAGGGTTATCTGCCAAAGTTTTTTAATAATACCCCGTAATACTAATTTAGTAGGAATGGTTTTGGGTATTAGTCGGCCCGTCCGACTTTCTATTTTACTCACTTGTTTTTTTTTTCTGTCCTCCCAAAAGCTCTTAATTATGATGAGTAAACATTTTGTTTGATGTTATACCTTAAATTGAGAAACATTGAGATTTTTGAGCAAATACAAAAGAAGACTTTCCCACAGCGCGACGTGGTGATGGGTCTTCGTTTTTTTTGGAATTCACAAGCTGTTATCAACATCTACTTCCTGGCGAAGATCAAAACTGAATTGCATCATTAGCAAAAAAAAGTACTCTCACTCTCTATGATAAAGTACCGAGTCACGCCCACCCTAGCCATTTTTGGCACTATGGCTCTATAATTTAATAATTTTTGATTATTTTAGTTAAGTGAACTAAAAACACAAAATTCATAGTTTGGTACGATTTTTGGTATTTCTCATCTAGTCATCCTATTAGAGATTTTATTTCCTTTGATTGGTCTCTAACACAGGGTGATTATGAATACCTAAGGTTTGTGTATTAGATAAACGTTTATATATACACCCTGTTCAATACATTAACTACCCTGTATTGAACGATTGGAATTGATTTAAAATAATTTCTCAAACAAAAAGTAAATAAAACTATTTCAAAAGGGAAAATAATCGTATTTCGTTTATATCACTTAATTAGGATACGTTTAAGAAATTTTTAAATTTCTTCTAAGGGGCGTTAGGTCAAATATTTCTCAAAAATATTTGAATCTTTTCAAAAAATTTTATTACAAAGTAAATGTCCGTTAATTTTTGTACGCTTAATTTGTCTGGCGATATAAAAGAAACTCGTGTCAACAGTATTTCGGAAAAAGAACTACTCTACCTCCACCATAGGATGGGGGTATATTAACTTTGTCATTCCGTTTGTAACACATCGAAATATTGGTCTAAGACCCCATAAAATGTATATATTCTGGGTCGTGGTAAAGTTCTGAGTCGATCTAAGCATGCCCGTCCGTCCGTCTGTTTAAATCACACAAACTTCGAAAACAACTATCGACTTGAAACTTGGTATGAGTAGTTGTTATTGATGTAGGTCGGATGGTATTGCAAATAGGCCATATTGGACCACTTTTACGTATAACCCCCATATCCGACGCCTAGATTTGGCTTGCTGAGACTCTTAGAGAAGCAAATTTCATCCGATACGGTTGAATTTTTGTACATGGTGTTAGTATATGATCTCTAACAACCATGCCCAATAAACACAAGCATTTCAGAAATGCTTATATTCAATACGCTTTCAAACACATTTTCACAGAATTAGCTTAGAATTGAATTTGAAAAATTGTTGTGAAAATCGCGCTCTCAACAAAAAAACAGACATTACCCTCAACAGTAGAATTCAACACGTTAGCAACAATTTCTCAACATAGTAACAACATTTCAAACTAAATTTCATTTTAATGCATCAAACCTATTGGAAAATTTGTTGAAGGTAAGCAATTTGCAAGGCCATTTGAATTAATGTTGAAGATGGGATTCACTATCAAATTGATATGGTGTTATCTATGAAAAATTCTCATCCTTGTGTTTGTTGGGTGCAAAAATTGATAATGTCAATAATTATTACAGTTTTTACTTTCATCCTTTCGATTTCATGAACCACACCGACATTTGTATTTAATGAATTTGGTCGATGTAATCAATATAATTATCTATGCTATCCTTAAATATTATCCACTTATTTGTAATTCACCAATTAGTGAAGGCGTTGTGTTAAGTGCTTTAATGTTCTCATAGAAAAGAAACATCATCGTTTCTCTTTTTGTTTTTTTTTTGCTCAAGCACATTTCTTAAGCACTCTCGTTAGTATTTCGTAATAGTCTGCAATATTTATCCACTTGAAGAAAATCACTACTTATTCGCCATTTTAAACCGCTGCCAAGAGACAGACAAACGGATAAAGCTCCCACACCCCATCGACTTGAAGATGGACTTTTAGTGTGTTCTTCTAAATTTAATGAGTTTTAGAGTGGCGGCCGCACTTTCACCGCCTGCAATGCCTTTCGCCAACTAACCTCTATCTCATTCATCCATAAAGCACTGGTAGTTAGTAATTACTTTTCTTAAGTATAAAATCCTTAACTTTAGCTACTTAACATGTTAATTACTTTGCTTAGTTGCGTCATGCTATTCTTGTGGTTTTCCGTCTTTTTTTAATAAAGATTTTCTTTTTATTTTGTTTTAGCATTATCTCTCTTATAACTTCTACCATTAGGATAGGGGTTATAACAAGTGAGTCATTTACTTTGTAACATATTGAAATATCGGTTTTGGGCTATTTTATTAACCCTTATACTACCCAACATATTTGGTCGTATTTTTCATCACCGAATTTCTTAATTTTGGATTATAATTAAAAGTTCTTACTACTCAGCATGAATTCAGCATATGTTACCAATTAATACACTGAGTGATAGAAATTATTAATTATATTCGAACAGTAAGATATGCGGTGTTGAAAAGTATGATATGGGTCATCAAATGACCCCAACGTAGTATAAGGGTTAATAGTATAAATATTCTTGATCGAGTTGTAGTTCAAAAACCATTTAAGGATTAGAGTTGAATCCGTGAGTGAAAGCAATATTTTCACCTAATTCCTTCTCTGCGTGCAGTAGGATATAAAATGTGCTACTGCGATGAAGATCCATTGGTTCAATATGTATTAAGCCACCAAAGAAAAACACTTTGGAAAATGCGTACTCTCAGAAAAAATTACCCCCTCTATTTCACAAAAGCCAATTTAAATTTATTTTAGTTCATGGAATTATTATGTTTTGAAAAAATTTCCTTTACTCTAATAAATTTTTGTGTACGTCTGTCAAAAGAAACAAAAAAAAAACGGGAAAAATTATATACAAATAAAGCATAAAGATTTACTAAATTCGTATTTCTCATAAAATTGTTCACTATTTCTTTAAATTTGTAAATTTTACTACAAATGCGATAATCTTGAACTTCGTATGGCACTAAAGACATTCTTGCAATTTTGAACTCCATTTTTATACCCTGCACCATAGGATGGGGGTATACTAACTTTGTCATTCCGTTTGTAACACATCGAAATATTGCTCGAAGACCCCATAAAGTATATATATTCTGGGTCGTGGTGAAATTCTGAGTCGATCTGAGCATGTCCGTCCGTCCGTCTGTTGAAATCACGCTAACTTCCGAACGAAACAAGCTATCGACTTGAAACTTGGCACAAGTAGTTGTTATTGATGTAGGTCGGATGGTATTCCAAATGGGCCACTCTTACGTATAGCCCCCATATAAACGGACCATCAAATTTGGCTTGCCGATCCACTACGAGAAGCAAATTTCATCCGATTCGGCTGATATTTGGTACATGGTGTTAGTATATGGTCTCTAACAACCATGCAAAAATTGGTCCACGTCGGTCCATAATTATGTATAGCCCCCATATAAACCGATCCCCAGATTTGACCTCCGGATCCTCGTGGAAGAGCAAAATTCAACCGATTCGGTTGAAATTTGGTACGTGGTGTTTATATATGTCCTTAAACACCCATGCAAAAATTGGTCGAAATCGGTCTATAATTATATATAGCTCCCATATAAACCGATCCCCAGATTTGACCTCCGGAGCCCCTTAAAGGTTAAAGTGGCCGCCCGATTAAGATTCAGGCTCACTTAGACTATTCAGTCCATTGTGATAATTCAACTGAATGGGATGAATTTTGCTCTTCTAAGAGGCTCCGGAAATCAAATGTGAGGATCGGTTTATATGGGGGCTATATATAATTATGGACCGATATGGACCAATTCCTGTATGGTTGTTAGAGACCATATACTAACACCACGTACCAAATTTCAACCGAATCGGATGAAATTTGCTTCTCTTAGAGGCTCCTCAAGCCAAATCTGGGGATCGGCTTATATGAGGGCTATATATAATTATGGACCGATGTGGACCAATTTTTGCATGGTTGTTAGAAACCATATACTAATACCATGTACTAAATTTCAGCCGGATTAGGTGAAATTTGCTTCTCTTAGAGGCTCTGGAGGTCAAATCTGGCGATCGGCTATTTATAATAATGGACCGAAGTAGACAAATTTTTGCATGGTTGTTAGAGACCATATACAAACACCACGTACCAAATTTCAACCGGATCAGATGAATTTTTCTCTTCTAAGAGTGTCCGGAAGTGAAATCTGGGGATCGGTTTATATGGGAGCTATATATAATTATGGACCGATATGGACCAATTTTTCCATGGTATTAGATACCATATACTTACACCACGTACCAAATCAACCGGATCAAATCAATTTTGCTCCTCCAAGAGGCTCCGCAAGCCAAATCTTGGGGTCGGTTTATATGGGGGCTATACGTAAAAGTGGTCCGATATTGCCCATTGCAATACCATCCGACCTACATCAATAACAACTACGTGTGCCATGTTTCGTTCGGAAGTTAGCGTGATTTCAACAGACGGGCGGATGGACATGCTTAGATCGACTCAGAATTTCACCACGACCCAGAATATATATACTTTATGGGGTCTTAGAGCAATGTTTCGATGGGTTACAAACGGAATACCCTCCCCGATGGTGGAGGGTATAAAAAATAATTATGTCTAATAAGTTTTCTTGAATTTGTCGAAAATATTTACTTATTTTTGTGTAATCGTCGTGATGCCAGCGTTTGAAGTACTGTTCAGTTAAAATTTTCTAAAAATAATCTAAATTTTCTAAAATTAACCAAAAGTTTTCTTCCTGGTGCGTTCACTGTTTTTTCAGTGTACTGTAAAAATATCTCTATTCGTTGCTAAAATCAAATTGTTGATTTGTCAATAAAACTTTTTTTAAGTTACAACAATTATTAAAAAAAAAACAAAAAAAACATATAAGTTAATGTGGTATGCAGATGACCTTTATTTACCATTCGGCATTTTATATATATTTTCGTAAGATGAGGGGATCTTGTAGATTTAAGGGTTAAGCGAGATCCCGGCATCCTGGGAAATTCGTAAAAAATCCCACTTTCTCGGGTATGGAAAAAGTCCGGAAAAAACTCTAACATACAATATTCAACGAATTAAAGTAAACTGAAATTGTCGGGTTTTTGATGTAGCATGTACTTAAAATATCGCGTTTTCCTTGTCAAATATTCTCTTGTTATTATGAATGTAATATTATGAATAAAATGTACTCTATATTCTATTCGTTTTCCTTTTATTTCCGTTTCCTGCATTTTATGCATTCTCGATTATGAATTGTTTTTTGTTATTCTATTTATTGTTGTTGCTGCTGTTTCTGCATACATATGCTTTATTCAACAAATCGTAGTTAGTGCCTTGGAGCAAGTGTTTAGAGATATGTGTGTTAGTATTATATTACCCATATGTGTACAATAGAGTACATCACCAACGTCTTCATATTCTTTTGAGCTGAACTTTAAGAGAAAAAGTTCAAACTGTTTTACATAAATGGCTTGAAAGCCACATAAACGCTTTTGTTTTAAGGTAACTTTCCGCTTTGTTATGACTCATCACACATACTCACACACACAAGCCAACAAACAAAAAATTCTATCACAGAAATTTGTCAGTTCTTACTACTTAGAAAAGAGACAACAAAAGGACACACACAAAGTACATGTGTTTATGTTCATTTATGAGTGATGGTGTGTAGGTATTCCAACAACCATGTGAGTGTGAACTAAAAAGTCCCTCTACAACTCTACAACAAGCAGGTATTCAGGGATTTGTGGTTTTTGTAAGAATGTAAGCTGTTTCCGTTACATAAAAGTTCTCTTTGTTTGTACTGCTACTGCTGCTGCTACAGTTATTGCAACTCCGGTGGCTTTTGTATGGCAAAGGAAAAGGAAATAGTTTACATTTTCCTAGTAAGTAAAATGTAGAAAATTATTTAGTTTGTCATCTATTTTGCAAGGCATACAAAGTGATTATATTGCCATAAAATGTTTGACTCATTTGTGATGATGGCATAACATTGAACTATGTGTGTACACACAGAAAAACGAATTCATTGTTAAACTGATTTGTTATTAGAAACCTATTTTATTATAAGTATATAAATTTTATATATATACTACAAATTAAAACAAGTAAGGAAAGTCTAAAGTCGGGCGGGGCCGACTATATTATACCCTGCACCACTTTGTAGATCTAAATTTTCGATACCATATCACATCCGTCAAATGTGTTGGGGCTATATATAAAGGTTTGTCCCAAATATATACATTTAAATATCACTCGATCTGGACCGAATTAGATAGACTTCTACAAAATCTATAGACTCAAAATTTAAGTCGGCTAATGCACTAGGGTGGAGCACAATGTTAGTAAAAAATATGTGAAACATTTAAATCTGAAGCAATTTTAAGGAAACTTTGCAAAAGTTTATTTATGATTTATCGCTCGATATATATGTATTAGAAGTTTAGGAAAATTAGAGTCATTTTTACAACTTTTCGACTAAACAGCGGTGATTTTACAAGGAAATTGTTGGTATTTTGACCATTTTTGTCGAAATCAGAAAAACATATATATGGGAGCTATATCTAAATCTGAACCGATTTCAACCAAATTTGGCACGCATAGCAACAATGCTAATTCTACTCTCTGTGCAAAATTTCAACTAAATCGGAGTTAAAAATTGGCCTCTGTGGTCATATGAGTGTAAATCGGGCGAAAGCTATATATGGGAGATATATCCAAATCTGAACCGATTTCAACCAAATTTGGCACGCATAGTTTCAATGCTAATTCTACTCCCTGTGCAAAATTTCAACTAAATCGGAGTTAAAAATTGACCTCTGTGGTCATATGAGTGTAAATCGGGCGAAAGCTATATATGGGAGATATATCCAAATCTGAACCGATTTCAACCAAATTTGGCACGCATAGTTACAATGCTAATTCTACTCCCTGTGCAAAATTTCAACCAAATCGGAGTTAAAAATTGGCCTCTTTGGGCAAATGAGTGTAAATCGGGCGAAAGCTATATATGAGAGTTATATCTAAATCTGAACCGATTTGGCTGGTATTTTGCAAGTTTTTTGAGACCCATAAAATATTCGGATGTACGGAATTTGAGGAAGATCGGTGGATATACACGCCAATTATGACCAGATCGGAGAAAAATATATATGGCAGCTATATCTAAATCTGAACCGATTTTTTCCAAAATCAATAGGGATCGTCTTTGAGCCGAAACAGGACCCTATACCAAATTTTAGGACAATCGGACTAAAACTGCGAGCTGTACTTTCCACACAAAAATACATCAACAGACAGACAGACAGACGGACAGACAGACAGACGGACATCGCTAAATCGACTCAGAATTTAATTATAAGCCGATCCGTATACTAAAAGGTTGGTCTATGATTACTCCTTCTTGGCGTTACATACAAATGCACAAACTTATTATACCCTGTACCACAGTAGTGGTGAAGGGTATAAATATGGAATTTTTACAAAAATTCCAACGAAAATTGTAACAAACTGATAATGATCAATCGAAGCAGTTCATCGCAAGCCACTACTTTCTCGCATAATTCCGGCAACATATGGATATCACAACGAAAAAACTACTTTCGCTTCCTCAAATTCAACAGAATCTGGGCTTCGGAGGTCAAATCTGAGGATCGGATTATATTGGGACTATATATACACGCTCACAAAAAATCGCTTCTGTAACATATACTCCCAAACATATTTTGCTTCAAGCATATACATTTTTGGGTATTGCCCAAACATTTATATGTTTGATCTCTACCAATATATAATATGTTTGAAAGCATATTGGTCTAAACAATATATGTTTGGGTAGTCTAAGTTCCAAACATTTTGTATTTTTGCATCCAAATTCAATAATGTTGTCTTCCAAAAAACAATATGTTATTATGTGACCATATAATATGTTTGGAAGCATTTTGCACCCAAAAATATTATATGCTTAAAAAAAATTCTCCCAAACAATATTGTGCTCAACATTTTATTTATTTATTTATATATTTACAATCATAATGAATTATGAAAATAAACAGGTAATATAGGTGCTAACAACATAGGTTTTCGACCTGAATGCTCAAAATTTTGTTTCTGCCCAATTGCATATTCCCCGACATCTTTCTCACTTCCACGAGATTTTTTAGTTCTTAGCACCTTTTTCTGTAATACAAACATTGTAGAAGAAATTATTCAATTTTATGATTTTTTTATTTTAATTTTACCTTTTGCCGGACGGGGATTCGAACAGCGGACCACACAGTTTGTAAGGATCAAAGAAGTAGCTGATCAATTGCCCAAGGAAAAATAAAATGTTAATTTTGTAATAACAAGCAACAACCACCAACTTAATTCAATATCGCTCCCTGTTAAATAGCGCTCCAAGCTACTAAACATATATATATGTTTATAGGCTATTTCTAAATTAATATATGTTTGCATTCAAGCATATTATATTTACAAACATTTTATGTCCCAAACATAATATGTTCTAACATATTAACATATATGTCCCAAACATGTTATGCTAGTTTATGAACATTATATGCTTGCACTCAAAAATATTGTGTTTAAAAATTTGTGTTCCAAACATATAATGTTTATAGCCAAACATATGAAAAACAGTCTTTTTCAACCGTGTAATTATGCACATATATGGACCAATTTGTCCACGTATAAAATGTCAACCAGATCGGATAAAATTTGTTCTCTAAGAGGCTCCGCAAGCCAAATCTGGGGGTCGGTTTATATGGGCCTATACGGAAAAGTGGTCCGATATGGTCCATTTGCATTACCATGCGACCTACATCAATAACAACTAGTTTTGCCAGGTTTTAAGTCGATAGCTTGTTTCGCTCGGAAGTTAGTGTGATTTCCACAGACGGACGGGTAAAAGGGTATATAAATCAATAACATTTTACTTCATTTTTTTTTAATAAATCCCCAGCAAAAAAAAGGAAGTACTTCTATGCCCACAACTTTAAAAGCAATTCCAAAAAATTTCCTCCAAAGATGTTCCTTATTTTAACTACTCAGGAAGTTCTTTTAATTCAATTTTTTATAACTCGCTTTTTTCATATTTTCAAAGGGTAATTTTAACTTTTTTTGTTTCAAATAGGTTAAAAACAAAGTAAGGATTAATAAAATGGTACAAAAAAATTAAATTAAGTCAAAAAAAGCTAAATCCATTCTAGAAAAATTACGAATTTTTAGAAAAATTTGAGGTCAAAAGTTTCGAATAAAGGTTAGAATGCTTTAAAATCATAAAAAATTATAAAAAAAAAATATTTATTTCTCAAAATATCACAAATTTGTTTAATTTACATTCAAAACACTGAATTCGGATCTCACCTTAAGAAATGAAGCAAATTCTGTGCAACGGCTGTGGAAACGGTGGGCATCCGGACTATGACAAGCCCATGTTAAATTCATCTCTTCTACGCCAATTTGGCACCACTTCCGGATCCAAAAAACACATTTTCACTAATTTTTTGGCGACGCTTTTTTTACTGGGTCTCTTCACAAAATGTTGAACTTTTATGTATGCATAATTAAATATTAGAGCGGAAAAGAAAAAAAAAACAAGTATATACGGCCGTAAGTTCGGCCAGGCCGAATCTTATGTACCCTCCACCATGGATTGCGTAGAAACTTCTACGAAAGACTGTCAGACTTCCTAATCTCGTTTTCTAAATTGTGAGTTAGTCCATACGTGGTATATATTAGAAAAAAAAGGTATGTATAGGTAAGTCTACAAATAATTACGAATCGATATGCACGGTACGTAGAGAGCCAGAATTGAAATATGGGGGTCGCTTATATGGGGGCTATATACAATTATGAACGTGATATGGACCAATTTTTGTGTGATTGGGGATCGATTTATCTGAGGGCTTTAAATAACTATAGACCGATATGGACCTAGTTAGGCACAGAGCTGTGGAGTCGGAGTCTTGGAGTCGGAGTCTGAAGATTTTGTCGGAGCCGGAGTCGTATAAATTTTGCTCGACTCCGACTCCGGCGAAACAATCTTTTAACAAAAGAAATATTTATACAAATTAGATTCGATTGGGGTTTTTAATCGAACAGCGAAAAACCAAGTACTGGATTTCAGACCACTCAAAGTGTGTTTATATGGGTGAAATTTCACGGTGATATAAAGAGTAGGATTTACTAGAATATGGGCTGAATTGATCAATTGTATAGTACATTTTTAACATATTAAACTATCGATTTTTAAGCCTATATATACTCTTGATAAAGGTACAATTTTAAGACAATATAGCAGTAGAACCTAACGTTCTGAATTTTTGGCAGGCATGTTGAGTTCGAAGATGGGTCATACCGAACAATTTTGTGATATAGCACCTACATATAAACACTTCTCCGATTTGTTTTAAGAAATTTTTACCAGTCTAAAATTTTCATAAGATTTGCCAGCTATTTTGAAAATGCGGAAATTTCCCGTCGGCCCAGATTTTGTATATGGAGATAATTATTTGAGAAATCTCCATATATACCCGATGTCCTTGGAAGCTGTAATTTTAAATTAGACCTCTGCCATCGTGCCATCTGAGGCGGACTTTTGGGAGAAAGTTTGTTTAACATCTAAACTTTCCATCTGATTAGCCCGACATTTTGATTTTTGACGTGGTCACTATTTTAATGTGGTCTCTACACTCAAAAAAAAAAAATTACTTGGATCCAAAGATTTTGACCTTCCCTTAAGGATTTTGGTATTGATTCCGAGCCAAAGATGCGGCTTCTTTAAAATAAAGAAATTTTTAGCGACCTATCTGGCTTTAAGTCTAGGACCAATAAAATTAAAATTAGGATACAGATCTCACTTATCAAATGTTCATTCATTCTCAAATTTTCATTAAGGACAATTTCTTTAAATCAAAAATGTGTTTCTTTACTTTAAAGAAAATTAGCCTTAGTTCAAAGACATGTGATTTTAACGGAGGGATGCAAATTTACAAAATTTGTGTCCTAAATTTAATGAAAAAAATTTTTGAAGCAAAGATTATAAATTTTATTTTAATTGAAATTTTATTATTTTAAAGAAATTTGTCCTTAATATTTTGTAAATTTCGCATTCTAAAATTTAAGTTACGTAATCTTTAATACAACGTAAATATTTTTTTCAGTGTATATAGCCTTGTGTCGTATTTTAATTTCTTGGCCTGAAATTAAAATGTAGAGTTCTTTTGGACATATAAACACATATGGCAAAATAGAATATCGGTCTATTTTTGGAACACTACACCTTAAAATTACAATTGGAATACTGTTAAAATGAGATTTAGGTACACCACTTGGAGTCGACTCCGGAGTCGGAGTCGAGGATAACAAGAAATGCTAGAGTCGGAGCCGGAGTCGAGCAAAATTGACTCGACTCCACAGCCCTGGTTAGGCATGGTTGTTAACGGCCATATACTAGCACAATGTACCAAATTTCAACTGACTCGGATGAAATTTGCTCCTCCAAGAGGCTCCAAAACCAAATCTCGGGATCTGTTTATATGGGGGCTATATATGATTATGGACTGATATGGACCACTTTTGACATGGTTGTTAAATATCATATACTAACACCACGTACCAAATTTCAGCCGGATCGGTTGAAATTTGCTTCTCTTAGAGGCTCCGAAAGCCAAATCGGGGGATCGGTTTATATGGGGGCTATATATAATTATTGACCGATGTGGCCCAATTTTTTCTCGGTTGTTGGAGATCATATGCTGATATCATGTACCAACTTTCAACCGGATCGGATGAAATTTGCTTCTCTTAGAGGCTCCGCAAGCCAAATCTGGGGATCGGTGTATATGGGGGCTATATATAATTATGGACCGATGTGGACCAATTTTTGCATGGTTGTCAGAGACCATATACTAATACCATGTACCAAATTTAAGCCGGATCGGATGAAATTTGCTTCTCTTAGAGGCTCCACAAGCCAAATCTGAGGGTCCCTTTATATGGACCGATATGGCCCATGTACAATACCATCCATGTTCAATAACAACTACTTGTGCCAAGTTTCAAGTCGATAGCTTGTTTCGTACGGAAGTTAGCGTGATTTAAACAGACGGACGGACGGACATGCTCAGATCGACTCAGAATTTCACCACGACCCAGAATATATATACTTTATGGGGTCTTAGAGCAATATTTCGATGTGTTACAAACGGAATGGCAAAGTTAATATACCCCCATCCTATGGTGGAGGGTATAAAAAGAAAGTTTCATGCAATGATGCTTTTCGTAAGATATATGTAAAAGTACATATTACATTTCATTTATTTATATTTTATAAATATTATGTATTTATTCGTAGCCGTGCAATACAAGAAAATTGAAAAATTTTTGTGAGCATTTGAGTAAATAAATCATGTGTGTAAATGAATTATTTTGTTGCGTGTACCCTGCACATTCGCCTTCGCAATATAATATTAAGACACTGCAGTTTTGTTGCGAAGAAACTCTCCAACTTCCCTTCCCCACACACATTGCAAAAATACGTAACCCATTTTTATATTAGAATCTACATTGCAAACATTTTCTTTTGACTTTCTAATTATGTTGCGTATGGGTTTGTGGAATGCACTATGTCTATATTACATAAAATCTGCTAACAAATTTTAATTCTTTCAAACGTTTTTTTGAGTACTATATTTCTATTTGAGTCCAAATATTTTAAATTCATAATCCCCATCATATTTTGAAAAAAAAAAAAATAAAATAATAATAATAAATAATCATTCATTATTTGACAAAGTTCATGTAGTTGGCATTTGACCAATTTATCCAATTTTTGCTGTTTTCATGTTTCATCAAAATTTACATTCTTCTAAGGATTCTGTAATGACGTCTTGTCTGCAACATTTGCTAATGCTGTCACTGATCTTACTGTTGTTCATGATGATGACGATGATGGTCTTGTTGTTCTCTTGTCGGTGTAATGGTGCAACTAATTGTATCGTCATTGATTACGAAAATATTCTTCTACATCCTTGCTTTCAAACAGGCATAAACACACAAAGGACCAAAGTAATACGTAAGCTTCTGTGTGTCTTCGAATGTTCTACAGTGAACTCTTTAAATATCCGGATATGATGACCAACACATGCACATATCTACGAAGATGGAAACACAAAATGTTACTTATTTTGTTGTGTTGCGTACTGCTAAGGACTTCTTATGCTTCTATTCGTATTTGGAAAACTACCATATATGGTAAGGTTGTTTGTGATTTCATGATGTATACAAATGCAGTTTGATCACATACATCACACATATGGGTTACTCCATTGTATATAGGGACATTTTAAAGTTAAATTTATTAAATAAAACAAGTATATACAGTAGTAAGTTTGGCCGGCCCGAATCTTAAATAACCACCACCATGAATCAAATATTAGAGGGTTTGAGGACAGATCAAGCAGACCAGTTCAACCAGTACACTTCAAGAAGATAAATTTAAAGATTTTACCTATGAAGACTATATCCGATTCTGGATTTATAAGAACCATTTTCGTTTGAGTTTTAGAAGAATCATTAACATCTCTTGTAAGTGTGCAAGAAAATTATAAAATAACGTCTTGATTTGAAATCTTAAATCTGTACATTTTCACCCGAGAAGTAAAAAAATTGAGTTTCAAGCAATTTTTATGATCAGTGCGCCATCTATACCCTCAAGAAGTGATATCGGTCTATATAGAGACATTACCAAATGGACCGATAAAACTTAATCCGATACACGTTTTTGTGAGCCTAAAATACCAGAATATTTACAATTTCAAGCAAATCGGATAAAAACTACGGTTTCTAGATACCCTATAGATTTCCAATTTCAGATAAATTGGATAAAAACTTCCAAGAAGTAAAATCGGGAAATCGGTCTATATGGGGGCTACACCAAAACATGGACCGATACTCACCATTTTCGGCACACCTCTTTATGGTCCTAAAATACCTCTAGATTTCCAATTTCAGGTAAATTGGATAAAAACTTCGGTTTCTAGAAGGCCAAGAAGTAAAATCGGGAAATCGGTCTACATGGGGGCTACACCAAAACATGGACCGATGCTCACCATTTTTGGCACTCCTCTTTATGGTTCTAAAATACCTCTAGATTTCCAATTTCAGGTAAATTGGATAAAAACTGCGGATTCTAGAAGCCCAAGAAGTAAAATCGGGAGATCGGTATATATGGGGGCTATACCAAAACATGGATCGATACTCACCATTTTCGGCACACCTCTTTATGGTCCTACAATACCTCTAGATTTCCAATTTCAGGTAAATTAGATAAAAACTACGGTTTCCATAAGCCCAAGACCCCAAATCGGGAGCCGATATGAACTTCTGTGAATAATTAGTGAGCTAGAATTGAAAAATGGGGGTCGCTTTATATGGGGGCTATATACATTTATGAACCGATATGGATATGTGCGATATGTGATTGGGGATCGGTTTATCTGAGGGTTATATATAACTATAGACCGATATGGACTAAGTTTGGCATGGTTGTTAGCGGCCACATACTAACACAATGTACCAAATTTCAACCGAATCGGATGAAATTTGCTTCTCCAAGAGGCTCCAAAACCTGAGGATCGGTTATATACTGGGGGCTATACACCATATAATTATGGACCGATTTGGACCAATTTTAAAAAGGCTATTAGAGACCACAAACTAACACCATGTACAAAATTTCCACATGGGTCGGAAAAAATTTTGCTCCTCCAACAGGCTCTGGAGGTCAAATGTGGGGATCGGTTTAATATAAGCTATACTAGCGTAACTCGGCCCGCTTTGCTGCGCCTCCCGAATCATATTTTCGTTAACTTAGTATCCTCCGATCTCAAAACAAATTCGAAAAGATTTGAACTCTTTTAAAGAGTAGGGTTAGGGGAAGTCTGGCACAAAAACTGAAGTACTGATTAATCACTCCATGGTTTCCACACACATGTGTCGTACATTAAAAAAAAAAACAAGTATATACGGCCGTAATCTTATGCACCCTCCACCATGCATTGCATAGAAACTTTTACTAAAGACTGTCATCCACAATCGGGGCTATATACAATTATGAACTTTATATGGACCAATTTTTGTGTGATTGGGGATCGATTTATTTGAGGGCTATATATAACTATAGGCCGATATGGACCTAGTTAGGCATGTTTGTTAACGGCCATATACTAGCACAATGTACCAAATTTCAACTGACTCGAATGAAATTTGTTCCTCCATAAGGCTCCAAAACCAAATCTCGGAATCGGTTTATATGGGAGCTATATATGATTATGGACTGATATGGACCAGTTTTGGCATATCATATTCTACCACCACGTACCAAATTTCAACAAGATCGGACGAAGTTTGCTTCTCCAAAAAGCACCGGAGGTCAAATCAGGGGATCGGTTTATATGGGGGCTATATATAATTATGGACTGATATGAACCAATTCCTGCATGGGTGTTTGAGGCCATATATTAACACCACGTACCAAATTTCAACCGAATCGAATGAATTTTGCTCTTCCAAGGGGCTCCGGAGGTTAAATCTGGGGATCGCTTTATATGGGGCCTATATAATTATGGACCGATTTCGACCAATTTTTGCATGGGTGTTCGAGGCCATATATCAACACCACGTAGCAAATTTCAACTGAATCAGATGAATTTTGTTCTTTCAAGATGCTCCGGAGGTCAAATCTGGTGATCGGTTTATATGGGGGCTATATATAATTATGAACCGATGTGGACCAATTTTTGCATGGCCATTAGAGACCATAGACTAACACCATGTACCAAATTTCAGCCGGGTCGGATGATATTTGTTTCTCTTAGAGGCTCCGCAAGCTAAATCGGGGGATCGGTTTATATGGGGACCATTAGCGTAGCTAGACAATTTTCCTAGGGGGGGCTATAGCCCCCCTAGCTAAAATTTATAGACTGAACTTATAGGTTCAATTATTGTTTTATTTCATAAAATTGAATAAAAAATTTATAATAAAATTTATAATAAAGCAACTAAAAGTAGTTCCACACTTTTCCCAGCAAAAAAATTGTGAGTTGTTCTAAAGGAACAACTTTAAAAGTACTTCCAAAAATGTCGTCAATTATTTTAACTACACAGGAAGTGTAATTTTTTGTTTTCTTTTTTTTCAAATAGTTTAAAAAAAGAGTAAGAATAAATAAATTGGTACAAATTATTCAAATTTTGCAACAAAACTGCTAAATCGAAATAAAAATCGATAATTTTGGAAATTATTCCAGGAAAAACGTTTCAAACAAGCGTCAGAATGCATTAAAAATCATTAATTCACATTCAAAACACTGAATTCGGATCTCACCTTAAGAAGTGATGCAAATTCATTGCAACGGCTGTTGAAACGGTGGACATTTGTCCTATGACAAGCTCATATTACATTCATTGCTTCTCCGCCAATTTTGCACCACTTCTAGACCAAAAAAGAACATTTTCACTACTTTTTTGGCAACGCTTTTTCGCAGCATTATTAAGATATTAATTTATGAAAGAATAGTTTTAATATCAATTACTATTTTTTTAATTAAATTGACTAAACTAAATCAATCATAAATTGACTAAACTAAATCAATCATAAGTTCAACCACAGCTTTATTTCATAAATATCTGACTTCAAACATTGCCATCGGCAACTGCTACCACAACCCAAGTAATTCGATTGTTCATGAAAGTCTTTAGCTGAAATTTGTGCGATTGTATATACTTGTTTAATTTTTATCAAAATTAAAAAAACTATTGACATTTATTGAAAAATGGAAAATCATAAATAGAGTTTCAAATTCTGGGGGGGGGGCTAAAATTTTTCTGGGGGGGTCTAAGCCCCCTCCCCAGAGGCCTTCCTACGCTTATGATGGGGGCTATATATAATTATGGACCGATGTAAACCAATTTTTGCATGATTGTTAGAGACCATATACTAACACCATGTACCAAATTTGCGGGTCCGTTTATATGGGGGCTATACGTAAAAGTGGACCGATATGGCCCATTTGCAATACCATCCGACCTACAATAATAACAACTACTTGTACCAAGTTTCAAGACGATAGCTCGTTTCGTTCGGAAGTTAGCGTGATTTCAACCGACGGACGGACATGCTCAGATCTACTCAGAATTTCACCACGACCCAGTATATATACTTTATGGGGTCTTAGAGCAATATTTCGATGTGTTACAAACGGAATGACAAAGTTAATATACCCCCCATCCTATGGTGAAGGGTATAAAAACGGACTACGTGCTTTTTCGTTTATATACAGAAATACGGCGGTTATGCAGATATAAAACGGACCGGTTTAACAAACGTCGGGTAGGGGATTTTCCCTTTCAACCAATTTTTTGTTTTTTAATTCTTCTGTATTCAAATCATTGGACAATCTTCTACATTTCCTGTGAATTTTATGCGTGGTTTTTCAAGGGGAGGTATACTTCTCTTCAACATACCTTCCAATAAATCGGAAAACGTAAAAGTACTTAAAACTTTACCATATTAACATTTATGGCTGACACGGTCAACATGCCTCTGAACTTCATATAAATTTTTACTAAAGGTTTTTACTTGAAAAAGTCTTGCAGAAGCCTGTGGAGAAATCATAAAATTATGTACCGAGTTCCCATTTATCGAAAATCCCCTACTTTCTATTTTAAAAAAGTCGGGTAAAAGGGAAACACCCCTCCTTCGCTCCTCCCCGGCCCAGATATCATAAATTCACGTACCCTATATTAATTTCACAAACTACCCAACTTCAATATTCCCCTTCCCCCACCAGACATCGAAAAATCATGTACCCTGTATAAATTTAATCATCTTCTCCCAATTTCAAGTAAATCGGAGAAGATTAGACTTTGCTCTATTTTTTGTAAAGGGACGTGTCACTTTCTTTGCAAATTCCAAGAAAATCTGTAAATTTTTCTTCAAGTTTCATAGTGTGGGGCAAGGTGAAGGTTCCCATCCAAAATACCCAAAAATCAAATACACCATATTAATCATAACCTTCCCCTACGGTCTTTGTAAATTTCAAGTAAACTCGAGAATTCAATTTTTTTTTTCAGTATTAGAGGAGATCTCACTCCCCGTCCCAATATCGAAAAATGATGTAGCGTATATTGTGTAGACGTCCCAGAAAATCTCAAGCAAATTATAAGCCCAATTTTTAAACAGCTGGGCAAGGGGAGGCCCCTCTTCCCTGCCGAACAACTCTATCACGAATTATTTTATTTAACTGTCCTACTTGTTATCCTTCCATTTGATTTTCTTCCATACACACAAAAAAATTTCACGAAAATTTTTCCAATTAAAATTTTAATTGAGTTTTTAAAAATATTCAATTAAAAATTTTATAGATTCAACAAATTTTTTAATTGAAACAAAAATCAATCACAAAAATAATAGTATCAATTATTTTTTTAATTGGATCAATTAACTTTTTAATTGACCTTCAATTAATTTTTTAATTGATACTATCATTTCTGTGATTGAAGACATTTCAATTAAAAATTAATTGGATCAATTAATTTCGTGATTGAATCAGAAAAAAATTTTTTGTGTGTAGTAGAGCACTTACTTTTCGTCACTACCCCACGTGATTTATCATGGAATACCACACTCTATGCAAGTTGTATATAGATGTCGCTCTATAAATACGAGTATGTGTGTGCGTGTATTCAAGTCAATTGGAAGCATGTAATGTGTTTAATTTCATGTGCAACATAAATTTTCAATTAAGCAAATAAAATGTTGATTTTGTTGCTGTTCCTCGTTGTTGTTGTTGTTAGTGTTTGTATTCTTTTGTTGTTGTTGTTTATTGCATTTGGCCTTCGATGGTCTATTATTCTCGCACAGAGAGCAAAATTAAATTTTTGCCCTCGCCTTGGGCAGAGGGCGGTGTTGAAATTTGAAAATTTTAATATGTGCATGTATTTGTGGAATTTTTCCCTCCAACAAGAGTACGAAATTCGTAAAATTAGAATTTAGAATACATATTTGCACGATTATGGAAAAATAATAAATTACTTAGTATTAAACAATTACTAATGAATTTATTCAATCGATATATTTAAAGGTCAAAATTTATTTGTTGCATGATTTTGATTATGTGTATCTGAATTGGTAGATGATTTTGAGTGTAGTAACTAGGTAATGTGCAACAGAAATCATGAAATGGAAACTGGATTTAGAGGACACATTATAAAGGCCAAATGATAACTAACAAGTATATACGGACTTAAGTTCGGCCGGGCCGAATCTTAAATACCCACCACCATGAATCAAAAATTATAATTGTTTCCCCATCGTCAGATTACTTGAAAATACATGTTGCCTATATAGAACTTCAGGTGGATTTGATTGCAGATACTCTGCCAAGCAAACATATGTACCAACACAGAAATTGGGAGACTTAATACATGGCAGCTATACCAAAGCATGTACCGATCCACATCATATTCGCTACACCGAAAATACCTCTACATTTCCGGCGAAACTCATAAAAATTGGGATGTCTACACACTTAAGAGGTCAAATCTGGAGATCGGTGTATATGAGGTAACTACGAAAACATGAACCGATACACACCATAATCGCCGTACTTATGCGTAGACCCAAAATATAACCACATTTTGAATTTTAGGTAAATCGCATAAAAAATTGCTGTGTCCCAAGAAGTCAAATCGGGAGAGCCGGTT
The DNA here is from genome assembly GCF_050003625.1 of Haematobia irritans. Lineage (NCBI taxonomy): Eukaryota > Metazoa > Arthropoda > Insecta > Diptera > Muscidae > Haematobia > Haematobia irritans. Next base: position 183,520,595 of record NC_134399.1, read on the forward strand.
ATATGGGAGCTATACCAAACCGTGGATCGAAACACACCATAATCAGCACACTTATTTATGAACCTACAATACCTCTCGATTCTAGACGCTCTATTCTAGACGCTCAAGATAGGGCTATATGGAGGCTAAACTAAACCTTGGACCGATATACACCATATTTGGCACACCTTTTTATGCACCCTAAATACCTCTAGATTTTTAATTTCTGGTAAATTGGATAAAAATTGCGGTGTCCAGAAGCGCAAGAAGTCAAATTAGGAGATCGGTCTATATGGGGGCTATACCAAAACTTGGCCCGATACACAAATCGGATAAAAACTAAGGTTTCTAGAAGCCCAAGAAATAAAATCGGGAGATCGGTCTATAAGGGGGTTATACCAAAACATGGATCGATACACACTACTTTCGACACACATATTTGTGGTCCTAAAATACTTCTATATTGTCAATTTCAGACAAATCGGATAGAAAATACAGTATCTAGACGCCCAAGAAGTAAAATCGGGAGATCGGTCTATATGAGGGCTATACCAAAACATGGACCGATACATCCCATTTTCGGCACACATATTTCTGGCCATAAAATACCTCTGAATTTCAAATTTCAGGCAAATCGGATAGTAAATATAGTTTCTAGAAGCCCAAGAAATAAAATCTGGAGATCGGTCTATATGGGGGCTGTACGAAAACATGGACCAATACGGACCATTTTCGACACACCTCTTTATGGTCCCAAAATACCTCTAGAAATTCCAATTTCAGACAAATCGAATAGAAAATACAGTATCTAGGCGCCCAAGAAGTAAAATCGGGAGATCGGTCTATATGGGGTCTATACTAGAGGTGTGCACGTGACACGAAATTGTCGTGAGTCACGCTCATGACAACAACGTGAGTGTGCGTAAGCGTGATTAACAAACCAAAATGTCGTGCGTGAGTCACGAACGAGTAACGAATTACACTCACGAAAATATTCCTGATCACCAACATAAAACGCTTAAGAGTTAAATTCAATTACAATTTTAGTGACACCTGAGATGTTAAGAGTTTAATAACACTCTCGATTTTAATAACGCTCATGTTTTCAGACACTTCGGTAAGGCAAATTAATCATAAAATTATTCGTGAGTCACGACGTTTTCGTGCGTGAGTGTGCGTGAGTACAAATTTTCTTTTCGTGAGTGTGCGTGAGCGTGAGGCCTACCAAAAAATATGTTATTGTGCGTGAGTATGATTTTTCAGTCGTGAGTGTGCGTGAGCGTGAGTAAACTGTAACTACCATTACTACCATACCATTTTCGACACACCAATTTTTGGTCCTAAATTACCTCTAGACTTTCAATTGCAAGCAAATCGGATAAAAAATACAGTTTCTAGACGCCCAAGAAGCAAAATCCGGAAATCGGTCTATATGGGGTCTATACCAAAACATGGACCGATAGACACCATTTTCGGCACAGTCTTTGATCGTCCTAAAACACCTCTAGATTTCCAATTGGATAAAAACTACGGGTTTAAAAGCCCAAGACCCTAAATCAGGAGATCGGTTTGAATGGGGACTATATCAAAACTTGGACCGATGTGGCCCATCTTCGAACTTGACTTGCCTGCAAACAAAACACGAATCTGTGCCAAATTTCAGGACGATAGCGCCATTATTGAAGGCTGTAGCGTGATTACAAAAGACAGACAGACAGACGGACATGCTTATATCGTCTTAGAATTTCTCCCTGATCAAGAATATATAAACTTTATATAGTCGGAAATCGATGTGTTACAAACGGAATGACAAACTTATTATACCCCCATCACCATTTTATGGTGATGGGTATAAAAATGTGATATGTTATTGTGCAAGTACCGAATAATGAACACTGTAAACTTATCAAAATTGAATTTTTGAAGGTCCTTTCTTTTGAATAAAATTGATTCCAGTTAATAATAAATATTTTTAATATTATTATACGATAATAATATAAAATAATTAACTGCACTGTGTGAGGTTAGGATACGAGGGTTGCTTTTATATTTCGAACAAACAAATACATGGGCAGATGGACGGACACAACTCAGGAGGTGATTCTGAGTCGTTCGTTATATATTTTATGGGGTCTAAAATCAATATTTCTCGTAGGCAAAGTTTTTTGCAGATCAAAGTTATTTTATCCTGACCACTAAGTGATTTTGGGTATAAAAAAATACTTTTGTTCGAGGACCCCAAAATACATATCCATGGTGGCGACGATTAGCCTGATATTTGTGTGTGTGTGTCTTTATACCCTTCACCACTACTGTGGTACAGGGTATAATAAGTTTGTGCATTTGTATGTAACGCCAAGAAGGAAAAGTCTGAGACCCATCGTTTAGTATACCGATCGTCTTAGAATTAAATTCTGAGTCGATTTAGCGATGTCCGTCTGTCTGTCTGTCTGCCTGTCTGTCTGTCTGTCTGTCTGTCCGTCTGTCTGTCTGTTGATGTATTTTTGTGTGCAAAGTACAGCTCGCAGTTTTAGTCCGATTGTCCTAAAATTTGGTATAGGGTCCTGTTTCGGCTCAAAGACGATCCCTATTGATTTTGGAAAAATCGGTTCAGATTTAGATATAGCTGTCATATATATTTTTCACCGATCTGGTCATAATTGGCGTGTATATTAACCGATCTTCCTCAAATTCCGTACATCCGAATATTTTATGAGTCTCGAAAAATTTGCAAAATATCAGCCAAATCGGTTCAGATTTAGATATAGCTCCCATATATAGCTTTCGCCCGATTTACACTCATTTGCCCACAGAGGCCAATATTTTGCTCCGATTTAGTTGAAATTTTGCACAGGGAGTAGAATTAGCATTGTAGCTATGCGCGCCAAATTTGGTTGAAATCGGTTCAGATTTAGATATATCTCCCATATATAGCTTTCGCCCGATTTACACTCATATGACCACAGAGGCCAATTTTTAACTCCGATTTAGTTGAAATTTTACACAGGGAGTAGAATTAGCATTGTAGCTATGCGTGCCGAATTTGGTTGAAATCGGTTCAGATTTAGATATATCTCCCATATATAGCTTTCGCCCGATTTACACTCATATGACCACAGAGGCCAATTTGTAACTCCGATTTAGTTGAAATTTTACACAGGGAGTAGAATTAGCATTGTAGCTATGCGTGCCGAATTTGGTTGAAATCGGTTCAGATTTAGGTATAGCTCCCATATATATGTTTTTCTGATTTCGACAAAAATGGTCAAAATACCAACATTTTCCTTGTAAAATCGCCACTGCTTAGTCCAAAAGTTGTAAAACTGACTCTAATTTTCCTAAACTTCTAATACATATATATCGAGCGATAAATCATAAATAAACTTTTTCGAAGTTTCCTTAAAATTGCTTCAGATTTAAACGTTTCCCATATTTTTTAATAACATTGTGTTCCACCCTAGTGCATTAGCCGACTTAAATTTTGAGTCTATAGATTTTGTAGAAGTCTATCAAATTCTGTCCAGATCGAGTGATATTTAATTGTATGTATTTGGGACAAACCTTTATATATAGCCCCCAACACATTTGACGGATGTGATATGGTATCGAAAATTTAGATCTACAAAGTGGTGCAGGGTATAATATAGTCGGCCCCGCCCGACTTTAGACTTTCCTTACTGGTTTTTATTTTAATTTGATACAAAACGGATACAAAACGACGTGGCACTGGGTCATGTAAGAAGAATGTGATTGACGGGGTAGCAATTGTTAATCGAATTCAACCAATTTTAGATCGATATATTTCTTGTACTTTATATTGACATTTAATTTGATTTCATTATAGTTTATTTGAATAACAACATTGTTCATCCCCATCAAATGTCGACCCATATAATTTTGTGAAAGCAATTGGGTAATCAAATAAATTACTCAGCCATACTAAATTACTCAGGCCGTGTGAAAAAAATCTATGACAAAAAAAAAAAAAAAGAAAATTCCAAAACTTTACTTGTTTATGTTTTTGACATTTACCAGTGGATTAAGGTACGACTGACCGCTTTCAACTTAAAGTTGACCCTTATCTCTGACATTCGAGGTGTTATTATGGAAAACACAGGGACAAAATACATGACATGAATGTTTTTTTTAATACCCTGCGTCATACTGTGGAACAGGGTATTATAAGTTAGTGCATATGTTTGCAACACCCAGAAGGAGACGAGAAAGACACATAGTGTCTTTGGCAAACATGCTCAGGGTTGGCTCCTGAGTCGATATAGCCATGTCCGTCTGTCCGTGAACACATTTTTGTAATCAAAGTCTAGGTCGCAGTTTTTGTCCAATCGACTTCAAATTTAGCACAAGTATGTGTTTTGGTTCAGAATAGAACCCTAATGATTTTGGAGGAAATCGGTTCAGATTTAGATATAGCTCCCATATATATATATATATATATATATATATATATATATATATATATATATATATATATATATATATATATATATATATATATATATATATATATATATATATATATATATATATATATATATATATATATATATATATATATATATATATATATATATATATATATATTTCGCCCGATATGGACTTATATGGCCTCAGAAGCCAGAGTTTAACCATAATTTGCTTAAAAATTTGCACAAGAAGAACGATTAGTACTATAGTCAAGTGTGCCAAATTTTATTGGAATCGGTTCAGAGTTAGATATGGCTCCCATATATATCTTTCGCCCGATATGGACTAATACGGTCCCAGAAGCCTGAGTTTTACCACAATTTGGTTGAAATTTTGCACAGGGAGTATAATTAGCATTGTAGCTATGCGTGCAAAATTTGGTTGAAATCGGTTCAGATTTAGATATAGCTCCCATATATATGTTTTTCTGATATCGACAAAAATGGTCAAAATACCAACATTTTCCTTGTAAAATCGCCACTGCTTAGTCGAAAAGTTGTAAAAATGTCTCTAATTTTACTAAACTTCTAATACATATATATTGAGCGATAAATCATAAATAAACTTTTGCAAAGTTTCCTTAAAATTACTTCAGATTTAAATGTTTCCCATACTTTTTTACATTGTGTTCCACCCTAGTGCATTAGCCGATTTAAATTTTGAGTCTATAGATTTTGTAGAAGTCTATCAAATTATGTCCAAATCGAGTGATATTAAAATGTATGTATTTGGGACAAACCTTTATAAAGGGTGGTTAAAATTTCAAGGGCCGATGTTGATTTTGAATAAAACACAAACTATTTAGGAAATTATTGTAATTTTAATTTATTATGATATATTGGTATTACTCAATTATTTATGGAACGAAACATCGGCCAAATGGGCGCCGCGACCTCGATGGCACACCTTCATCCGATGGTCCAAATTTTCGATGACGCTGAGGCATAATGAAGGTTCTATGCCGTTAATGTACCGAATTATCTCATCCTTTAGCTCTTGAATTGTTGCTGGATTATCGACGTACACCTTTTCTTTCAAATAACCCCAAAGAAAAAAGTCCAACGGTGTCAAATCACATGATCTTGGCGGCCAATTGACATCGCCATTACGTGAGATAACACGGCCATTGAATTTGTTGTGCAAAAGAGCCATTGTTTCGTAAGCTGTGTGGCAAGTGGCATCGTCCTGCTGAAACCACATATCGTCCACATCCATATCTTTCAATTCGGGACATAAAAAGTTCGTTATCATCTCACGATAGCGAACACCATTCACAGTAACTGCCAGATCGGCCTCATTTTGGAAAAAATACGGCCCGATGATGCCGCCAGCCCATAAACCGCACCAAACAGTCACTCTTTGTGGGTGCATTGGTTTTTCGACAATCACTCTTGGATTCTCATTCGCCCAACTGCGGCAATTCTGTTTATTGACGAATCCACTGAGGTGAAAATGTGCCTCATCACTGAAGATGATTTCCTTCGAAAATTGATCATCCATTGTTGCCATTTCTTGGAACCATTTAACACGTTGTTGGGTTGTGTATCTCTCCATGGTTCAAATTGAGTAAGTCTGAAATAGAGAAATGTCCAATAAAATTCGGAAAAAAACTTGGCGTTTAGGTGTGGTTCACATTCATCATCGGCCCTTACAATTTAACCAACCTTTATATAGCCCCCAACACATTTGACGGATGTGACATGGTATCGAAAATTTAGATCTACAAAGTGGTGCAGGGTATAATATAGTCGGCCCCGCCTGACTTTAGACTTTCCTTACTTGTTTTTTTTTCTGTACATTCATTGTCTCTATACACACAAAAAAATTTCGCGAAATTTTTTCCAATTAAAATTTTAATTGAGTTTTAAAAAATATTCAATTAAAAATTTAATTGATTCAACAATTTTTTTAATTGAAACAAAAATCAATCACAAAAATAATAGTATCAATTAATTTTTTAATTGGATCAATTAACTTTTTAATTGACCTTCAATTAATTTTTTAATTGATACTATCATTTCTGTGATTGAAGACATTTCAATTAAAAATTAATTGGATCAATTAATTTCGTGATTGAATCAGAAAATTTTTTTTGTGTGTAGTGATTTAGGGTAAACAAGTATATACGGCCGTAAGTTCGGCCAGGCCGAAGCTTATGTACCCTCCATCATGGATTGCGTAGAAACTTCTTCTAAACACTGTCATCCACAATCGAATTACTTAAGTTGCGGTAACGCTTGCCGATGGCAAGGTATCTTAAAACCTCCTAACACCATCTTCTAAATTGTATGTAAGTCCATACGTGGTATATATTAAATCAAAAAAGATCGATCCAATACGTATATAATTCAGTTTGACAAAGTAGACATAAAATTTTGACAAAATTTTCTACAGAAATAAAATTTTAACAAAATTTTCTATAGAAATAAAATTTTCACTAAATTTTCTATAGAAATAAAAATGTTGACAAAATTTTCTATAGAAAGAAAATTTTGACAAAAATTTCTACAGAAATAAAATTTTAACAAAATTTTCTATAGAAATAAACATTTGACAAAATTTTCTATAGAAATAAAATCTTGGTAGATTATTTTTGGCTCGAGTGGCAACCATGATTATGAACCGAATAAAATTTGAACAAAATTTTCTATAGAAACAAAATTTTGACAAAATTTTCTATAGAAATAAAATTTTGACAATGATGAAAATTTTATTATGAACCGAATAAAATTTTAACAAAATTTTCTCTAGAAATAAAATTTTGACAAAATTTTCTATAGAAATAAAATTTTGACAAAATTTTCTATACAAATAAAATTTTGGTAGATTATTTTTGGCTCTAGTGGCAACCATGATTATGAACCGATATGGACCAATTTTCGTGTGATTGGACCAATTTTGGTATGGTTTTTAGCGACCATATACTAACACCACGTTCCTAATTTTAACCGGATCGGATGAATTTTGCTCCTCCAAGAGGCTCCGGAGGTCAAATCTGGAGAACGTTTTATATGGGGGCTATATATAATTATGGACCGATATGGACCAATTGTGGCACGGTTATTAGAGACCATATAACAATACCCTGTACCAAATTTCAGCCGGATCGGATGAAATATGCTTCTGTTAGAGGCTCCACAAGCCAAATCTGGGGATCGGTTTATATGGGGGCTATATATAATTATGGACCGATGTGGACCAATTTTTGCATGGTTATTAGAGACCATATACCAACACCATGTACCAAATTTCAGCCGGATCGGATGAAATATGCTTCTGTTAGAGGCTCCACAAGCCAAATCTGGGGATCGGTTTATATGGGGGCTATATATAATTATGGACCGATGTGGACCAATTTTTGCACGGTTGTTAGATACTATATACCAATACCATGTACCAAATTTCAGCCGGATCGGATGAAATATGCTTCTGTTAGAGGCTCCACAAGCCAAATCTGGGGATCGGTTTATATAGGGGCTATATATAATTATGGACCGATATTAACCAATTTTTGCATGGTTGTTGGAGACCATATACCAACATCATGTACCAAATTTCAGCCGGATCGGATAAAATGTTCTTCCCCTTGAGGCTCCGCAAGCCAAATCTGGGGATCGGTTTATATGGGGGCTATATATAATTATGGACCGATGTGGACCAATTTTGGCATGGTTATTAGAGACCATATACCAACACCATTTACCAAATTTCAGCCGGATCGGATGAAATATGCTTCTGTTAGAGGCTCCACAAGCCAAATCTGGGGATCGGTTTATATGGGGGCTATATATAATTATGGACCGATGTGGACCAATTTTTGCACGGTTGTTAGATATTATATACCAATACCATGTACCAAATTTCAGCCGGATCGGATGAAATATGCTTCTGTTAGAGGCTCCACAAGCCAAATCTGGGGATCGGTTTATATAGGGGCTATATATAATTATGGACCGATATTAACCAATTTTTGCATGGTTGTTGGACACCATATACCAACATCATGTACTAAATTTCAGCCGGATCGGATGAAATTTTCTTCCCTTTGAGGCTCCGCAAGCCAAATCTGGGGATCGGTTTATATGGGGGCTATATATAATTACGGACCGATGTGGACCAATTTTTGCATGGTTATTAGAGACCATATACCAACACCATGTACCAAATTTCAGCCGGATCGGATGAAATTTGCTTCTCTTTTAGGCTCCGCAAGCCAAATCGGGGGATCGGTTTATATGGGGGCTATATATAATTATGGACCGATGTGGACCAATTTTGGCATGGTTGTTAGAGACCATATACCAACACCATGTACCAAATTTCAGCCGGATCGGATGAAATATGCTTCTGTTAGAGGCTCCACAAGCCAAATCTGAGGGTCCCTTTATATGGGGGCTATACGTAAAAGTGGACCGATATGGCCCATTTTCAATACCATCCGACCTACATCGATAGCAACTACTTGTGCCAAGTTTCAAGTCGATAGCTTGTTTCGTTCGGAAGTTAGCGTGATTTCAACAGACGGACGGACGGACGGACGGACATGCTTAGATCGACTCAGAATTTCACCACGACCCAGAATATATATACTTTATGGGGTCTTAGAGCAATATTTCGATGTGTTACAAACGGAATGACAAAGTTAATATACCCCCATCCTATGATGGAGGGTATAAAAATACTTATTTTTCAAATAATCTTAGTGTAGACTTTTTTCAGTTTATAACCTATTTATATTCAGATTTTTGAAATATTTTATACTAAGAATTTTTAAATTTTGTTATTTAATAAAAGCCTTAGGATGGACATGCTGATGTTAGTGCTTTCAAATAATAGACATACTATACATATTTGAATGTAACAAACCTAATATATTTTTTTCATTCTTACTGCAGTATGGTATTCCAAATACAATTTTGTTAGGTATTTGATTTTGTTCTTGTTAACTTAATGAACTTCACAATCTTATTGGATTTTTTTCCATATCGGATAAGAAATGTTTACCATGTACGACATACATATTTAGTTCGCTTTTTGTGTAGAAACAAAATTTACATGAAATTAAAGCAATTCCATTCGAAACAAACATAGATTTCTGGTCATTACATGTTTCTGGATACAATTTTTCGTCCAATTAACAAAATTGCTATAGTAATTCCAGAAAATTTTTTGCTAAGGGCTAAAATCATATAAAACATCATCACATAACATTATGGAAGACAATCTTATGGTTAACCCAATTTGAACCCTGTTAGATTTTGTTATCCAACATGAAGTAGAAACGACTACTGGGTATGAAGGATGCGTGTATGTATGTATGTGTTTGTGTTGAAATCCGTTATGAATGCCCTTAGAATTTTCTCATGAGATTTACATTTATGACATTATGCCGATGTTTGGAGATTGTAATGGTGATTAATTTTTTTTTACAATTATGCAAAAATTCAATTAGGATAGGTTTTATATAGATAAATACAAAAGAAAAGCTTTCTCCCAAACTAACGAATATCGGTTGTAACGTTTTTTCGCCGTTTTGGTAGATTTTGCAAAATGTTCCTCTCCAACTAAGAGGGACTTCACAAATTTCCTCTAGAAATAGATTTTCGAAAAAATTTCAAAAGAAATAAAATTTTGATAAAATTGTCTACAGTAATAAAACTTCCATAAAATTTTTACATTTATGAAAGTTTTGAAAAGTTTTTTGTAGAATAGAAAAATTTCTATAGAAATAAAATTAAAAAAAAAAAAAAACAAGTAAGTAACGTAGAAAGTCGGGCGGGGCCGACTATATCATACCCTAAACCACCATTACAGAATTAGTAATCATAAGCATTTGTGGGGTAACATATAGGTCTGGGAGATAAACCGCAGTTGCATATTTAAGAAAATTAAGGGGTACATGTCTATGGGTGCTTTGTGTCAATCTGGCTATAGCTCATAGTCAATGTTGCCAGGGAAAATATTCGGTTTACCCTACAAGGACAAAAAAAGTTCCCTACTTTCCCATACATTCCCAAACAATTTTCCATACGATATTTTTCGTTAAATTTAAAAAATTTTACAAAACAAAAAGGGTTCTAAATACTTTATTATCTTAAAACATGAATATGCAACGTATATAACATAGAATATAAATTTGTATTACCACCACGGTTGCCACAGTTGGTAGAATTCTACCCAAATTAGTAATCTTTTGTGTTAAATCTCTATAAAAATAAAATTTTGGAAAAAGTTTCTATAAACAAATTTTTGTGAGAAATTTTTCTATAGAAATAAAATTTTGACAATAAATTCTATAGAAATAAAATTTTGAGAAAAAATTCCACAGAGATAAAATTTTGAGAAAATTTTTTATAGAAATAATATTTTGAAAAAAATTTCTATAGAAATACAATTTTGACAAAATGTTCTATAGAAATAAAATGTTGACAAAATTCTCTACTGGAATAAAGTTTACCACACATTGTTGAAGATCAAGCCTTGCCGGCTTCTAATTTCCTCCTCTAGACCCACCAAAATGTAAAAATTATTACAAATTGTGTTGAGTGAAAATGTCCTACATTGTGGCCCTACGTCCCTACGACGCTAAATATTAGAAAAACCCTACATATAGGGAATTTCCCCTACTTCTAGCAACACTGGCTGTGTTGATATTGCGCCTACGGAGTTAGTATGCCACTAATATTGAGCCCATTATTAAAAAAGAGAAAATCGTTAAATTAGTGTGGGTAATAAATACAAATTTGTAAAAATCGAGCAATATTCTTATGTAAGAGATACAAGTACGTATAAGTACGATCGGCTAGTACATCAAAATTTGAAATTTGAGTAACATTGGTTAATAAATAAGAGTACTGTGACCAAATTTTGGGAAAATGGAGCGATTCATATATATGGAAGCTATATCTAAATCTGAACCAATTGCATAAGATTTGAGTAAGATCAGTTAAGAAATGAGGCCTGTATGGTCAAACGTAAGGTTATTAGGGGCGAATTTTTCAAAATCGGGTGATACATATATGGGAGCTATATCTACATCTGAACCGATTTCGATGAAATTTTGCACATATAATTAGTACTATAGAGGACTGGTCTAGCCAAGATCGGTTAATAAATAAGGGTTCTATGGCCAAATTTGCGATAATCAGGCTATACATATATATATGAGCTACACTGAAAAAAAAGCATTTTGTCTTTACTTTAAAAAATTTGGTATTGATTCCGAGCCAAAGAAGCGGAGAGTACAAGTAAGGATACTTTGAAGACACAATTCTCTTTTAAATTTGGGTTTTTTGTACTTGCTTCTAGGAAGCAAATTTTAATTTTTCGCTTTTTCAGCTATTTTTCTTCATATGCTATCAAAGTCCTTTAAAAACGAGTTAACGACAACTTTATTTTCCAAATTAAGACTTGACTTCCAGTAGTAATTATGCTATGTTTCAAGTAAAAAACGTCTTTAAAATAAAGTGTTGAAAAACATGTCCTATATTTGAACGATTTTTTGCTTTGTAGTCAAGATGCAAAAAGACAACAAATTTAAAGACAATTTCATTTTTCTGAATTATTAAAGTCAAGTTGACCTTAGTCCAAACATTTTTTCTTTCATGTTATGATACCCATTTTTAAGTCAAATCACTTAATTATAAGGACAATACGACTTCATTGAAAAGTTTTTCGACTTTTGGACAAGGAAAAAAACTTTATATTAGAGAAATGCGTCTTCTATGCTAAGAAAAATTGCATTCGTATTTTAAAGACATGAAATCTTTGACCTCACGACAATATTTTTTTCAGTGTATATCTAAATCTGAACCGATTTCGATGATTTTTTGCACATATAGTTAGTGCTATAGAAGACTACATTTAGCCAAATTTGGGTAAGATCGGTTGATAAATAAGGGTTTTATGGCCAAATTTAGAAAAATCGGGCGGTACATATATATGGGAGCTATAGCTAAATCTGAACCGATTTCGATGATTTTTTGCACATATAGTTAGTGCTATAGAAGATTATATTTAGCCAACTTTGAGTAAGATCGGTTGATAAATAAAGGTTTTGTGGCCAAATTTGGGAAAATCGGGCGTTACATATATATGAGAGCTATATCTAAATCTGAACCGATTTGGATGAAATTTTGCAGACTTGAAGGGCGATGGAAAAGATTACCTTTTGCCAAGTTTCTTGACGATCCGTTTGAAAAAACGCGCAACGTGACCCCATTCTTCGAAATCGGGCGATACATATATATGGGAGCTATATCTAAATTTGATCCGATTTCTTTCAAATTCAATAGCGTTCGTCCTTGTGCCCAAAAAACTCCCTGTTCCAAATTTCATCAAAATCGGTTAATAATTGCGACCGGAATCCTGTGAACAACAAATACATGGACAGACGGACGGACGGACACCAAGCGCTAGATCGACTCAGGAGGTGATTCTTAGTCGATCGGTATATATTTTATGGGGTCTAAAATCAATATTTCTGGTAGGCACATTTTTTGGCCGATCAAACTTATTATACCCTGACCACTATGTGGTTTAGGGTATAAAAATGTCTATACAAATAAAATGTTGGTTAAATTTTATATAAAGCCTATATTAAGTCAATATCTTTAAAAAAATAAATTTTTGTTTTAGGTCATACTATCAAAGTCTGCCTGTTTCTTCCTTTTTGTATAAGTACACTCAAAAAAAAATTTACTTGGATCCAAAGATTGTGACCTTCCTTTAAGGATTGTGGTGTTGATTCTGAGCCAAAGATGCAGCGTCTTTAAAATAAAGACATTTTTAGCGACCTATCTGACTTTAAATTTAGGACCAATAAAATTAAAATTAGGATACAGATCTCATTTGTCAAATTTTCATTCTCTTTTCGAGGTTTATTAATAAAGGTACTCACGTACTATATATAATTATGGACCAATGTGGACAAATTTTTGCATGGTTGTTACAGACCATATACTAACACCATGTACCAAATTTGAGCCGGATCGGATGAATTTTGCTCCTCCAAGAGGCTCCACAAACCAAATCTTATCGTCGGTTTATATGGGGGCTATACGTAAAAGTGGTCCACCCTTTGGTGGTGGGTATAAAAAGCTTAAAGTAAAGGGTGATACGGTTAAAATTTGGTCAATATAAACGTATTTCTTTCAATTTTGCATTTAAAAAACCTGAACAGCCCTCATTTTGAAGGTGTGTGTGTGTAGAATGTTGCTACTATTTTGATTTTGGAATTCACTCTTCAGTTGTCAAAATGCCGTCCAAGCAAGAAGAGCAGCGTATCAAAAGTTTGCTCGCGCATCGCGAAAATCCGAGCTACTCGCACGCAAATCTGGCAAAATCGCTAAAAGTTGTCAAATCAACCGTTACAAATGTAATTAAAGTGTTTGGGGAACGTTTGTCGACAGCCAGGAAGTCTGGATCGGGGGGAAATCGAAAACCGGAAGCCGCTGAGACGACAAAGAGAGTTGCCGGTAGTTTCAAGCGAAACCTTAACCTCTCTCTCCGAGATGCCGTAAATAAGCTGGGTGTATCGTCTACAACCACCGTGGTGCAATGGTTAGCATGCCCGCCTTGCATACACAAGGTCATGGGTTCGATTCCTGCTTCGACCAAACACCAAAAAGTTTTTCAGCGGTGGATTATCCCACCTCAGTAATGCTGGTGACATTTCTAAGGGTTTCAAAGCTTCTCTAAGTGGTTTCACTGCAATGTGGAACGCCGTTCGGACTCGGCTATAAAAAGTAGGTCCCTTGTCATTGAGCTTAACATGGAATCGGCCAGCACTCAGTGATAAGAGAGAAGTTCACCAATGTGGTATCACAATGGACTTAATAGTCTAAGTGAGCCTGATACATCGGGCTGCCACCTAACCTAACCTAACCTAACCATCGTCTACAACCGTGCATAGAGCCAAAAAACGAGCCGGACTATCGACTTACAAGAAGGTAGTGACTCCAAATCGCGATCATAAACAAAATACGACGGCCAAAGCGCGATCCCGGAGGCTGTACACGACGATGCTGACGAAGTTTGACTGCGTGGTAATGGACGACGAAACCTACGTCAAAGCCGACTACAAGCAGCTTCCGGGACAGGAGTTTTATACGGCAAAAGGAAGGGGAAAGGTAGCAGATATTTTCAAGCACATAAAACTGTCAAAGTTCGCAAAGAAATATCTGGTTTCGCAAGCCATCTGTACCTGTGGCTTGAAAAGCAGCATTTGCATAGCTTCCGGGACTGTCAACCAAGAAATTTACGTGAAGAGTGTCCTGAAGAAACACGGTTGTTCCGTACTGTTTTGGCCGGATTTGGCATCTTGCCATTACGGTAAAAAGGCCATGGAGTGGTACGCCGCCAACAACGTGCAGTTGGTTCCCAAGGACAAGAACCCTCCCAACACGCCAGAGCTCCGCCCAATTGAGAAATACTGGGCTATTGTCGAGCGGAACCTAAAGAAGACCAAAAAAACTGCTAAGGACGAGCAGCAGTTCAAGGCAAACTGGCTTTCTGTGGCGAAGAAGGTGGACAAGGTGACTGTACAAAATCTGATGGCAGGTGTCAAGCGTGAGGCCCGGCAATTCGGATTTGGAAAAGCGAAAGCCTAACTGAATATTTTTCCTGAATTTTATACTAATTGAACTTGAAAAAGAAATTTAATTTGATTTTTTAAATAAATGATTTCACCGATTTACACGCGTTTTTCCTTGACCAAATTTTGACCGTATCACCCTTTATCTTTAGGCTAAGACTTATATTAAAGATTGTGCATCTTTGGTTAAAAGTTTTTTGAAATTAAGAAAACATTTTTTCCTTGGAAGTATCTGTTGTAAATAATTTATTAATGTATCGCAAAGAGTGAATGAAAATTCGATAAATGCTATAAATTTAAATTTTATAGAGCCTACATTTTAACTTAAAGAAACAGCATCTTTGGTTCGGAATTAATACCGAAATCCTTAAGGGAATGTAAAAATCTATGGATTCAAGTAAACTTTTTTTGAGTGTAGAGACTCTTTAATAATGTGATAAGACCCTCCTTCGATAATTTTATTTAAAGTCAAATAAATATGAATGAATTGATTTCATTTAAATATTATAAAAAATAAAATCTATCTGATCTGAACCGTTTGCAACAGGCGAATTTTTATACAGGACTAAATTATTATATCCTGTCCACATAGTATTTAGTGGTATGTGTAAGACCACTACCCTTCCAGCAAAAAAAATTGGAAGTTCTTTTAAAAGCACAACTTTAAAAGCCCTTCCAAAAATGTCCGCCCAAAGATGTTTTTTATTTTAATTACACAGGAATTTTCATTAATTAATTTTTTTATGACTCGCTTTTTTCATATTTTTGATGAGTAATTTTAATTTTTATACCTACCACCATAGAATGGTGACGGGGGTATAATAAGTTTGTCATTCCGTTTGTAACACATCGAAATATCGATTTCCGACTATATAAAGTATATATATTCTTGATCAGGGAGAAATTCTAAGACGATATAACGATGTCCGTCTGTACGTCTGTCTGTCTGTTGTAATCACGCTACAGTCTTCAATAATAAAGCAATCGTGCTGAAATTTTGCACAAACTTGTCTTTTGTCTGCAGGCAAGTCAAATTCGAAGATGGGCTATATCGGTCCAGGTTTTGATATAGTCCCCATATAAACCGACCTCCCGATTTGGGGTCTTGGGCTTATAGAAATCGAAGTTTTTATCCAATTTGCCTGAAATTTGAAATCTAGAGGTATATTATGACCATAAAGAGGTGTGCCAAAAATGGGAGTATCGGTCCATGTTTTGGTATAGCCCGCTTTCCCGATTTACTTCTTGGGCTTCTAGAATCCGAAGTTTTTATCCTATTTGCCTGAAATTGGAAAACTAGAGGTATTTTCGGGTCATAAAGATGTGTGCCGAAAACGGTGAGTATCGGTCCATATTTTAGTATAGCCCCCATAAGAACGATCTCCCGATTTAACTCCTTGGGTTTCTAGAAACCGTAGTTTTTATATGATTTGCCTGAAATTGTAAATATTCGGGTATTTTAGGCTCACAAAAACGTGTATCGAATTAAGTTTTTATCGGTCCATTTGGTAATGCCTCCATATAGACCGACTTCACTTCTTGAGGGCGTAGAAGGCGCACTGATCATGAAAATTGCTTGAAACTCAATGTAAAATTTCCAGATTTTACTTCTACAGATTTAAGATTTCAAATCAAGACGTTATTTTATAATTTTCTTGCACACTTACAAGAGATGTTAATAATTCCTCTAAAACTCAAACAAAAATAGTTCTTATAAATCCAGAATCTGATATAGTCCTTGTTTAAGTTCAAATTCGTAAGGTCAAAATTTATTCGTTAGATGGGGACTTAGAATATTGTAAAATGACAATTTCCCCCTCGTTAGAAAATGTACCCTAAGCTCTGGATGCAGCTCTGTGCTTTCAGCACAATTCGTTACATTTTTCTAACGAGTCGCGCCATCACTGTCTTGCGGCATCTAAGCTTTTGTTATTATTCGTTACTGGATTACGTCCGTCCAACGATTGTTTTGTAAAAGGTAAATTAATCTCCCAAAAAATTCAATAAAATTACGTTTTATTGAAACATTATTGAAAAGAAAAACTAAATCCTTGTGTTTTATTTATTTTATTTCTCGGTGCTACGCATTCATTGGTCCTTCGAACCGGATACTTGCTTACAGCAATTAATAAAGGATTTTGTTTTGTCTTTTTTTCAAAGGAAAGTGCTGATATTGTGAAGCAACAACAAAAAAGCAGCCACTTTGCAGCCATATTTGTGGAAGATTTCATTTGAAAAATTATTTAAATAATTATTTATCAACACACAGGTGCGTATGTCAGTGTTTTATTAAAATAATTGAGCAAATCGCGAGTGTTTTTAAATTTAAACCGCGGTCGTTTTACAACATCGATACAATTATTTCGTTTTGCCGACGGCAAATTGCATTTCAAAAAACACACATTCGTTGCTACATACGTACGTACATTTCTTTCGTTTGTTTAATTTCGTTTTGTTAAATGATATTCAAGTGAAAGAATAATCAAAATAAAAAGTGAAAAATCTATTGTATATATTGGTGTTGTGTGGTGAATTTAAACGTTGACAGTGCTTATTTACTTCAAAACATTATTTGCAATTACGTTGCCTTTAACTTGAAGTAAATAAAACAATAACAAAATACACGCAGACTCCAAAGGCTCTGTTGGTCGTATTACTATTGTAAACAAACATCAATCGTCACTGCAGTCAACGTTTGAATTACATACCTACGTATGATCAGTGATACACACACGTATATACATACATATTTTTTTTGAGCTGTGTTTCTTTGGTTTATTTGTTAACCCTCACGGGGCCGCGAGTCGTAAATATTTTGAAGAAAATTATAAAAATTTTTGAAATTGAGTTTTTTGGGTTATCGTGTTGTATGACCCATTAGCGTTACGCGCATTAGTAAAAATTATCGTTTTGGTCACTGTGCACCCTACAGGCGGTCCGGTACGATCGTATAATTTTTATTTTATCGTATATATTACGTATATATATTTTTATTTCTATATTTTTTATTATTTGTGATTTTGATTTTTTTTTGGGGAGATTATCTGGCGTGGAAGTGTAGAGGTGTATTTTACAGTCCGTGCACCCTACATTTGGTCTTACAGACATTTTTTTATAATTTCTTATAATTTGTTGAATTTTTTGATCATCTGGATTTCGTGTGTGAAGTTTTGATACAGCGGCAGTATTCTTCGATACACTGAGCGTAATTTTCGTAAATTCATTCATACACTGAGAGAATTAGTTCGAAGATTTTAGTAGAATTTTGAGATTTTTTGAATTCAACTTGAATAATTTGCCTATTTTTTGTACAAGGGGAAAATATGTTGTGATTCGGTACACTGAACGAAAATTAATTGTTTCTACACTGAGAGAAAAATAGTCCAATAGTTTACAAATTGTTTGAAATTTTTGATTTTAAGTTTTGAAGTGGTTGTTTTACGAACAATTGTTTACACTTCAAGAAATTTTGTGGTAATTTCGGTGCAGTGTGAGAATTTGATACACTGAAAGAAAAATTTTGTAAATTTTTGTTTTTGCATTTTTGGGCATTTTGTGCAAATTTATTGATTTTTCGGCCAGTTTTCGCTGTCGATAAGTGCGTGTTCACATACTTTACGAGTTTTTGTGAATTTTTGTGACGCTAAATTATTTTCAATATGCCAGTTAATACATTCGCGCGATTCATTAGAGCCGCTGATGCGGTTGTGAAGTTTGGGACACGGGTTAGCTCTTTGAAGGAGGAGAATTTAGATGTTTATTCTCTAAGGGCTCAGGTCGAAGAGGCGAAATCACTCTGGGAGAGAGTGAAAGAGAGGTATGAGGAGTGTTTAGACGATCTTCAGGAGGATTCAGATAAGGGAAAGGTAGAATCTGCTGACGGCAAGTATGAGGCAACTTATGATGCCTATATTCGTATTGTTTCCTCTATCGAAAGGAAGATAGACGGTCTAAAAGCCGTTCCTAGGGCGTCAACTCCTATACAGCAGGCCGATGTGGCGGATATTTCTGCTCGTTCTGGTAATGTGGATGTATCGGGAAATTCTCTTTTGTTAGGTGTTGACCATGGTGCGGTCCATAGTTTGGCTTTACCACCATGCGATATTGAGGTTTTCGATGGTGACTTTCAGTCTTGGCCAACATTTAGGGATTTGTTTACTGCTGTTTATGTAAAAAATTCCCGTCTGAGTGATATTGAGCGCTTGTGTCATTTGCTCAAAAAGACTAGTGGCGACGCCCGTGAAGTTGTAAGAAGATTTCCTCTCACTGATAGGAGTTTCGAGTTAGCTTGGAGGACGTTAAAGGAAACTTATGACAACTTGAGAATTTTAGTCAGCAATCAGTTGAAACTACTTTTTGACCTTCCGGTCTTAGACACTGAGACAAGTTCTGGGTTGAAGAACTTGCAGCGTGGTATAAACGCATGTATTTCGGCGATGGCTGTGAATAACGTTCCTACGAACGATTGGGATCCGATTTTGATATATTTATGTGTGCAACGTCTACCGAAGATTAGTGTTACTTTGTGGGAACAGGGTATAAGTGATAAGTCTGCGTTGTCGTCTTGGGTGGACATGGATCGTTTTCTTACGGAAAGGATTCAGACACTCACGTGTCTCCGCAATTTGAAGGGTATCGATGCTTCGAAGAAAACTGATGGCAGGAAGCTGCGAACGCATTTTACGAATGCAGCTCCGAAATCTTCGCCATCTAGGTCGCGTAATTCGCAATGCACTTCTCATTCTTCTAGAGATTCCGTCGATAAGATGTGTGTTCTTTGTCCACGACAAAGCCATCATCTTCGTGTTTGTCCGAAATTTAGGAATCTTTCTGTGAGTGATCGGTTGACTGCTGTGAAACGGTACCGCTGTTGTTTCAATTGTCTATCTCGTAGACATGACGTTAACAACTGTGCTACATCTCGCAGTTGTGAGAAGTGTCAAGGAAGGCATCATACTTTGCTTCATCGAGATTCTTGCCATTCTACGAATGTGGCGACTATGTCCTCGACAGTTTCGGCCGCTCGTCCTACGGATTCTAGCGGTTTGATTGACCCGCAGCCTTCCACTTCGTCTGGAATCGTGTCTGGTACTTCGGCCAGGCAAGTGTTTCATGTTTCCCAGAACAGGTCGGTACTATTAGGGACGGCTATGGTGAACATCGTTCATCAGGGTATGACGTACCCAGCTCGGGCTCTTATTGACCCAGCATCGGAAGCCTCCTTTATTACCGAAAAAATGCAAAAGTTGCTTAGGATTTCGATAACGAGTGCGACGTCTTCGATATCGGGCGTGAATCAATCGGTTTCGATAACTTCTCGCGGTATTTGCCCTCTGAGTATAGGGTCACCCATAGATGGATCGGTCTTGGTAGAGGCGACTGCGTTGGTCCTGCCTAAGATTTCTGGGAATTTACCGTCTTTCCAAGTGAGTCGGAATTATATGTCACGTTTGCCAAATTTGCGTTTGGCTGATCCTAATCTGTTCGATAGCCGTCCGGTTGATTTATTGTTGGGGGCAGACGTGTATCCCAGAATTATATTACAGGGGGTTCGCTCCGGCATTTTAGGTTCGTTGATTGCTCAACAGACAGTCTTCGGTTGGCTCATTACTGGTTCAATTCCCACTTCCAGTGTGACAGTTTTTTCAACGACTGTAGAATTTATGGAGGAAGATGGTCTTGACAAGACTCTTCTTCGCTTTTGGGAATTAGAGGACTTACCAAGACGGGCAATTTGTTCTCCCGCAGATAAATTTTGTGAGGAAAATTTTAAGAATACCACATATAGGGATTCCGATGGAAGATACGTAGTGACTCTTCCGATAAAACCCGAATTAAAGGGACAAGTCTTGCTTGGACATTCGCGGACAAGTTGTTTGAAGCAGTTTATTCGTGGTGAGGCTTCGCTTTTACGAAAGCCTGAAACAAAATTAATGTATGACGGGGTGATTAAAGAATATTTGGACTTGCAACATATGAGACCAGTGTCGTCGACTTCTCCTGCAGATCAAACTGTGTGTTATTTGCCACACCACCCGGTAATCAATCCGGACAAATTGACGTCCAAACTTCGAGTTGTCTTTAATGCTTCGCATAAGACCTCAAATGGTAAAAGTCTGAACGACATTCTTTATGTGGGACCCACATTACAATTGGAATTGGTTCATTTGATTTTGAGGTGGAGATTTTTCAAATATGTTTTTAATTGCGACATCACACAGATGTACCGCCAAATTAGGGTAAATTCGGCCCATACTTCTCTGCAGCGAATTGTCTTTAGGGACTCCCCACAAAAAGATGTACAAGACTATGAGCTGCAGACCGTGACATTTGGAGTGAATTGTGCTCCCTATTTAGCCATACGGACGTTATTGCAATTGGCCGATGACTCCGAAGATGACTATCCCCACGCGGCACATATTCTACGAAGGTGCATGTACGTGGATGATGTTTTGACAGGGTACCATGACGTGGATACTGCTGTTGAATCTAGGGACCAATTGATTAGAGTACTATCATCGGCAAAGTTCGAACTGAGGAAGTGGACTTCTAATGAGCTAGCCATTTTAGAATCGCTTTCGGCTGACCATTTGGTTGACGCCAAATTACTGGAGTTTGTTGAGGCTAGTAGTTCGAAGCCGTTGGGTATTAGGTGGAATGCGCAGTTGGACTTATTTTATTTTGAGATGAAACCGATTGAGCGAAAATCTCGGTTTACGAAGAGAGAGGTTTTATCGGCTATAGCTAGGCTATTTGACCCTGTTGGCTGGCTGGGGCCAGTTATTATAGTGGCGAAGATAATTATGCAACAGGTTTGGTTGGATAAGATAGGATGGGACGAGTCACTTCTGTTACAAACTGAGCGACAATGGCGAAAGTTTGTCGAGACCTATCAGGATGTGAATCACGTTCGTATTCGACGATGGGTCAATTACTCCACAGACTGTGAGGTAGAATTGCATGTTTTTTCCGACGCCTCGGAAAAAGCATACGCGGGGGTAGTATATGTTCGTGTGGTTACGCCGCAGGGACATATCTTCACCCATTTGCTATCTTGTAAGACTAAGGTAGCCCCCATCAAATCTATATCTTTGCCACGTTTGGAGCTTTGTGGGGCAGTTTTAGCCTCAGAACTTTACAAGTCTATAGCCAGGGAGTTAGATATTGAATTTCGACGTGTTTATTGTTGGACGGATTCTACGATCGTCCGCTCTTGGCTTCGAAAGACGCCATCTACGTGGTCTACTTTCGTTGCGAATCGCGTATGTAGGATTCAGGAGAATACTGGGGGACAGAATTGGTACCATGTTCGCTCTGAGGACAATCCGGCCGACTTGGGAAGTCGCGGAGTGTCGCCTGCAGAGTTGGCGGTTTCGTCGCTTTGGTGGCATGGACCAGAGTGGCTCTGCTCAGATAGTTCTCAGTGGGATATAAATGATTTCACCCCTCTTGAGACTGACGTTGAGGTACGGGCGGTCAAGACTCACGCATCGTTTTTTACGAACTATGAGGACATTTTAGAGAGATTTTCTTCGTTAGATAGGGCTCTACGAGTCATCGCATATATATTTAGGTTTTATCACAGGACCCATTATTCACATGCTAGTCGAAATGTGTATCACGACACGACGTTGACGGCAACCGAATTAAAGGCAGTGAGATTACGTCTAGCTGTTCTTTCTCAAAGGGCTCATTATCCGGATGAGTGCCGTTTTTTGATGGAAAAGAAACCGTTAGGTTCCTGGAGCTCGCTGTTGTCATTGAATCCATTCCTGGATGAGGAGGGGGTTATGAGGTTGAATGGTCGTTTGAGTAGGTGTCCTACCCTGTCGTATAGTGAGCGACATCCAATTATAGTGCCGTATAATAGTAGATTCGCTAGGTTACTAGTGAAATATGTTCACGACATATCTATTCACGGAGGGAACCAGTTAGTTCTACGTCTTATTCGGATTGAGTATTGGATTCCTCGTTTAACATCTTTGATTAGATCGACTATTAACCGGTGTAAACGGTGTCTGTTGGATAGGAAGAAGTCTTGTACGCAGATCATGGCGGCTCTCCCACCGGAGAGAACTGTACTTACCAGACCGTTTACTACGACTGGCGTTGATTTTGCGGGGCCTTTCGAAATTAAGTCATTTATAGGGCGCGCATGTAAGATAACAAAGGGTTATGTTTGCGTGTTTGTATGCTTTTCGACGAAGGCCATACACTTGGAAGCCACATCAGACTTGTCTACGACAACGTTTCTGGCCGCTTTTCACAGATTTATATCTCGACGCGGTTGTCCCAAGACCATTTTTTCGGATAATGGTACAAATTTTGTAGGCGCTTCACGCGAAATGGAAAAGGATTTGAGATGTGTTTTTAAAGAAGGACGTGATAAGGTGTGTTCCGCATACCAGTTTCAGCAGCTTTCCTGGCAGTTTATCCCTGCCGGGGCGCCACATATGGGTGGTCTCTGGGAAGCTGCTGTCAAAAGCTTCAAGACGCATTTTAGGAAACATGCATCTGGATTCAAATATACATTTGAAGAGTTTTCGACTGTTCTTTCGAGAATTGAGGCTTGTTTAAATTCTAGGCCGTTGTGCCCGATGAGTGAAAGTTCTCAAGAGTTGGTGGCACTTACGCCTGGCCATTTTTTGGTAGGATCTCCGATCTTGGCGCCTCCTGAACAGTTAGAGGAGGAATCACCACTTCATTTGGTGCATCGATTTAGGAAAATGAAGGCGCTGTCGCAACAGTTCTGCTTACGGTGGAAAGAGGAATATTTGAAAGGCTTACAGAAAAGGTATAAATGGAAATTTCCGCAGCGTGATATCGAAGTAGGGGACTTGGTAGTAATTCGTGATGAGCAATTGCCTCCTACATCGTGGAAATTAGGTCGTGTGGATGACGTCCACCCAGGATCTGACGGTCGCGTTAGAGTTGCAGACGTGAGAACGGCAAACGGTGTTGTAAGACGACCGGTGGTAAAATTGGTCATACTGACCGAATAGTTTTCGATCGTTCATATAGTAAGCGTCATCTTTCTTTTCGCAGTACGTCCCGATGACGTCCCGATGTCCGATGAGGAAAAAGAGATTTTAGAAAATAATGTTGCACCGGTTCTCCGCGAGCCGTTACCAGCCATCGAGCAGGTCCCTGACGTCGGGATGACCCCAGTCGTCGCCTCTTCACAAGGGGTAGTACCGACGCAGAAAGTTGTCCCTCCGTCGGGGGCTGATACGGCTCCTGCTGACGTATCCGCAACCAACGTAGCCAAACCATCGTCATCCCCTACGGGGACTGCCCAAAAGAATTCAGGTGTGAATAAAAGAGGGCACTCGAATGTCTGTGTGTTGTGTATGCGAAGTCACAATCTACGGTCGTGTCGCAAATTTTTGAACATGCGTTTGGAGCAACGATTGCGCACTGTAGTGTTGCATCGGGTATGTTCAAACTGTCTGGGCAGGTCTCACATGCGATCGACCTGCAATAGTCGCGAGAGGTGCCGCGAATGTGGAGATAGCCACCATACGCTGCTACATTCATTTGACCAGCAACAACGTCCTTCCGCTCAAACCTTGTCGAAGAGAAAGTCCAAGTCAAGTTCGTCCGTTAACTCGTCCGCGTACTGTATCACGAATACCGCTCCCCTATCTGATCCGATGTTGGTTCTACAACCAACCGTCACGCTTGGTCCCACTATAGTCCTCTTGCTTGTCTTGTCCGATCGTCGAATTCCTGTCCGAGCTGTCCTCGACCCGTGTGCGGGGTACAGTATGATTTGTAGCAGTTTAGCTCTCAGCCTACGGCTTATCTCAGCGATGACGTCGCATGACGCATTTTGTCCGTTTGTTGCTGTCTCCCGACACAATGCAGAAAGTAAATTGGTTTTTTCTGCCCGGGTAACAGACCTGACCCGTGTTGTCACCCCATCGTCGTCGGCTCCAGATACGATACGGGAACATTTCGAGTGTCTCCAGCTGGCCGACCCAAGGTTTTACCGTCCTTCCGGGGTGGGGTTGGTTCTAGGGCCCGATGTCTACGCACGGGTTCTAAAGACACAAATATTTTCGAGTCCTGGATTCCCATTGGCGCAGCTAACGATGTTTGGCTGGATAGTGTCAGGTCAATGCCAACCATAAGTGTCGTAGGTCATCCTGGCCAATAACCCAGACACTGCAGACCCTCCGGGTCAACGGCTCTACGAGCATTTAGTTAAGAAAGAATGAAGTTGGAAAAGATGAATACATGAACTAATAAAAAAAAAAAAATTGCTCAATTTGAAAATGAAACTGACATCGCATTTTATATTTATTTTGATATTAAAATATTGTATGTAATGTCTATGTATTAATGAATTTCAATTACAACATAGCTGGATGTTGCAAGGCGGGCGGAATGTTTAAGTTCAAATTCGTAAGGTCAAAATTTATTCGTTAGATGGGGACTTAGAATATTGTAAAATGACAATTTCCCCCTCGTTAGAAAATGTACCCTAAGCTCTGGATGCAGCTCTGTGCTTTCAGCACAATTCGTTACATTTTTCTAACGAGTCGCGCCATCACTGTCTTGCGGCATCTAAGCTTTTGTTATTATTCGTTACTGGATTACGTCCGTCCAACGATTGTTTTGTAAAAGGTAAATTAATCTCCCAAAAAATTCAATAAAATTACGTTTTATTGAAACATTATTGAAAAGAAAAACTAAATCCTTGTGTTTTATTTATTTTATTTCTCGGTGCTACGCATTCAGTCCTCATAGGTGAAATCTTTAAATTTATCTTCGGGAAGTGTCCTCAAGTCCTCAAGCCCTCCTGAAATTTCAAAGGAAACCCTAATATTTGGTTCATGGTGGTGGGTATTTAAACTTCGGCCCGGCCGAACTTAGTGCCGTATATACTTGTTTTGTTTCGAATATGTAAAAAACAGAGTAAGAATTAATAAAATGGTACAAATTATTTAAAGTAAATCCGTTCTAAAAACTTTCGAATTTTTGAAAATATTAGAGGTCAAACCATTCACACAAGCGCTAGGATGAAATAAAAATCATAAAAAGTTGTAAAATTTATTTATATGACAAAATTTTATTAAATTTTTTAATTCACAACCAAAACACTGATTTTAGATCACACTTTAAGATGTGATGCAAATTCCTTCCCATGACAAGTCCATGTTAAACTCATCGCTTCTTCGACAATTTTGCACCACTTCCGGATCCAAAAAGAACATTTTCACTACTTTTTTTGCGACCCTGTTTTTACTGGGCTATTCAAATGTTAACTTTTTCCAAAAATATATATTATACACATTGAATTTATTCAAATAAAAGAAATCAACAACAACTCCTTATTTACATCATTTCTTAAAGACGAAAAAACAGCAGAGAAAATAAAATTCATCTTGCCAGAGAAAAACATACTCACTCACTCACGTTCAGCCAATGAATACATTTGAGTTGAGTTTTGTTTATGAAGGATAGCCAGGATTAAAATATTGCATGCACTCATACATATGTATATATGTGATATGTGCTTGCGAGTGTACATGTGAATTGCACTGGTTTTTCTATTGTAAAGTTGAAGTTTTTTTTTGTGACCCTTCACAAAACAAAATAAATATAAATGTAATTCAGTCTTTGGAAAATTCTGCAAAAAGTTATTTTTACTTCAAGTCGTTTCCTTTTCACAGTAAGCTCTTTTTTTTGTCGTCTTCTTTTAGTTTGTTTTTATTTTTCTCACGTCACCATTGCCATAGCTACAGCCCAGTTGGTAGCTCGCCGTCTTCGGTATTTTGGTTTCTTTTTCCTTCTTGTTCTAGAGAAACAAACTCCAAATATATAACACTTGCAATTCAAACAAGTTGCACATGCCACAAATTCTTAACATAAGTAAGCAAAAATTGTAAGTAGACAAAAACAGACAGTTTGCGTACACATTTTCCATTCTTTGTTTGCCGTTTGTAGCATTCACATTTGCATGCTATCGCAACGTCTTGGAAAATGATAAAGGGAGTAATAGACTTGGATGGGAATGTAACAGTGTCCCAATATCATCTATGTTATGTGGTCGGGTCGGGATGTTCACCGTCCAAAAATAAAATTTTGCTCTTGATGCATGTTTGGGGTGATCATTGTCCTTCTCTGCGTTCAGAAATATAGGTCTCAGATTCGTGAATCATATAGTCCCGACCAGGGCTGTGGAGTCGAGCCAATTTTGCTCGAATCCGACTCCAGCATTTTTCATCAGCCTCGACTCCGACTACGGGTAATATAATTAAATCTCATTTTAATACCACTAATTTGTAGTTCTATAGTGGGGGGTACCGTAAATGGATCGATATAAATTATCGTATTTATTTATGTGTGCAAAAAATATCTTAATTTCAAATTTGATGCCAATTGAACTTTATATTCAAAATTTAAGGCAATGTCGGTCCAATGTTTAATAAATAAAATAATGATAAAAATACCCATCACAATATGGGCAGATACCAACAGTATTCAGTATATATATTTATAGACAAGTAAAGAAAGTTAAAATTCGGGCGGGGCTGCTTGTATTTTACCTTTCAACACACTGTGGACCAAAATTAATGATACCATCTCTAATACTTTAAATTTGTTGCATGAATTTAAATCGGAACCGATTTAGACAAACTTGTATACACTTCTACAAAATCTATGTACTTAAAATTAAAATCTAACATTATGGGACGAAACACAATTTTAGTAAAAAACAACTAAGGAAAGTCAGAAGTCGGGCAGGCCGACTATAATATACTCTGCATAACTGTGCATTTAGATCTACATTTCGATAAAATCTCAAATATTTCAAATTTTGAGAAAATTTGCTATAGAAATACAATTTTGAGAGAATTTTCTATAGAAATAAAATTTTGACCAAAATATCTATAAAATAAAATGTTGACAAATTATTTTACAGAAACAAAATTTTGACAAAATTTTCTATAGCAATCAAATTTTGACAATATTTTCAATAGAAATAAATTTTTGAAAAAATTATGAATAGCAATAAAATTTTGCAAAATTTCCTATAGACATAAAATTTTGAAAAATTTTCTATGGAAATAAAAATTTTGCAGCATATTCTATAGAAATAAAATTTTGCAAAATTTTCTATAGAAATACAATTTTGAAAAAATTTTCCATAGAAATAAAATGTTGACAAAATTTTTTACAGAAATAATATTTGAACAAAATTTTCTATAGAAATAAAATTTTGACAAAATGTTCTATAGAATTAAATTTTTGAAAAAATTATGAATAGAAAAAAAATTTTGACAAAATTTTCTATAGAAATAAAATTTTGACAAAATTTTCTATAGACATAAAATTTTGCAAAATTTTCTATAGACATAAAATTTTGAAAAATTTTCCATAGAAGTAAAAATTTTGCAAAATTTTCTATAGAAAACAATTTTGAAAAAATTTTCTATTGAAAAAATTTTCTATGACAACATTTTTTAAAGAAATAAAATTTTGACAACATTGTTTATAGAAATATAATTTTGGCAACATTTTCTATATAAATAAAATTTTGAATTTTTTTATAGAAATAAAGTTTTCACAAAATGTTCTATAGAAATAAAATTTTGCAAGACGTAAAATTTTGCAAATTTTCTATAGAAATAAAATTTTGACAAATTTTTTTATACAAATAAAATTTTGACAAAAAATTTCCATAGAAATAAAATGTTGACAACATTTTTTACAGAAATAATATTTGAACAAAATTTTCTATAGAAATACAATTTAGACAAAATTTTCTATAGAATTAAATTTTTGAAAAAATTATGAATAGAAATAAAATTTTGCAAAATTTTCTATATACATACAATTTTGAAAAATTTTCCATAGAAATAAAAATTTTGCAAAGTTTTCTATAGAAAACAATTTTGAAAAAATTTTCTATTGAAAAAATTTTCTATGACAACATTTTTTATAGAAATAAAATTTTGACAAAATTTTTTATAGAAATATAATTTTGGCAACATTTTCTATATAAATAAAATTTTGACATTTTTATACCCTTCACCACTACTGTGGTACAGGGTATAATAAGTTTGTGCATTTGTATGTAACGCCAAGAAATAGTGTTCATGGACCCATCTTTTAGTATACCGATCGGCTTAGAATTAAATTCTGAGTCGATTTAGCGATGTCCGTCTGTCTATCTGACTGTCTGTCCGTCCGTCTGTCTGTATATGTAATTTTGTGCACAAAGTACAGCTCACAATTTAAGTCCGATCGTCCTCAAATTTGGCATAGGGCCGTTTATTGGGACAGAGACAATCGCTATTGGTTTTGGAAAAAATCGGTTCAGATTTAGATATAGTTGCCATATATATTTATCTCCGATTTAGTCATAGTTAGCGTGTTTATCAACCGATTTTCTTGAAATATCGTACATCCAAATATTTTATGAATCTCGAAAAATTATGAATCTTGCAAAATATCAGCCAAATCGGTTCTGATTTAGATATAGCTCCCATATATATTTTTCGTCCGATTTAGACTCATATGACCACAGAGGCCAAAGTTTACTACCGATCTTCGTGAAATTTTGCACAGAGGGTAGAATTGACATTCTACCAATGCTTGGTAAATTTGATTGAAATCGGTTAAAATTTAGATATATATACATCATTCGTCCGATTTGAACTTATATGGCCACAAAAGCCAGAGTTTTGCCGTGATTTGCTTCAAATTTTGCTTAAGGGGTACGTTTACTAGTATCGTTAAGTGTGTCAAATTTTGTTAAAATCGGTTCAGATTTAGATATAGCTCACATATATATCTTTCGCCCGATTTGGACTTATATGGTCTCAAAAGCCAGAGTTTTGCCTTGACTTACTTCAAATTTTGTACAAGCGGTACTTTTAGCGATACTATTGTATGTGCAAATATGGTCAAAATCGATTCAGATTTAGATTTGAACTTATATGGCCTCAAAATCCAGGGTTTTGCCGTGATTTGCTTCAAATTTCGCACAAGGAGTACGTTTAGTAGTATCGGTAATTGTGCTTGGTTGAAATCGGTTCAGATTTAGATATGGCTCCCATATATATCTTCCGTCCGATTTGCACTCATATGACCAGGGGGGCCAAAGTTATACTCTCATTTACATGAAATTTCGCATAGATAGAAGAATTATTATTCTAACTATACATGTCAAATTTAGTCAAAATCGGTTCAGATTATATATAGCTCCCATATATACGTACAACAGAGTTGGGGAAATATGGTAGACTGTTACACATTTTAGACCCATTTTCAATGGAAATTTTATCCAATTAACTGGATAGCGCTAGCCGATTTAAATTTTTATTCTAGAGATTTTGTAGAAGTAAAAAATTGTCTCCTTTATATAGCTTCCAGCAAATGTGAAGTAGTTGAAATGGTAACTCAAATTTTGGCCTACATAGGGGTGGAGGGTATAATATAGTCGGCCCCGCCCGATTTTAGACTTTACTTACTTGTTTTTTATAGAAATAAAGTTTTTACAAAATTTTCTATAGAAGTAAAATTTTGCAAGACGTAAAATTTTGCAAAATTTTCTATAGAAATAAAATTTTGACAAATTTTTTTATACAAATAAAATTTTGACAAAATTTTCTATAGGTATACAATTTTGTAAAATTTCCTATAGACATAAAATTTTGCATAATTTTCTATAGAAATAAAATTTTTACAAAATTTTCTATAGAATAAAAATTTTGAAAAATGTTCTATAGAAAAACATTTTGCAAAATTTCCCAAAGAAATAAAAATTTTTGCAAAATTTTCTATAAAAAACAATTTTGAAAAAATTTTCTATAGAAATAAAATGTTGACAAAATTTTTTATAGAAATAAAATTTTGGCAAAATTTTCTATATAAATAAAATTTTTACAAAATTTTCTGTAGAAATAAAATTTTGACAAAATTTTCTATAGAAATAAAATTTTGACAAAATTCTCTATAGAAATAAAATTTTGACAAAATTTTCTACAGAAATAATATTTGGACAAAATTCTCTACAGAAATAAATTTTTTACAAAATTGTCTATAGAAATAAAATTTTGACAAGAATTTTTATAGATATACAATTTTGACAAAATTTTCTATAGAAACAAATTTTTGAAAAAAGATTTCTGCCAATATTTGACATATGTATATAGATAGGTAGGTATATGGTTTAAAATAAAATTAAAAAAATGAAATCGATTGTTCTAAATATTTCAAATTAATGGTTATCCCAGCAAAAAAAAAACATCGCCAAAAAGGTAGTGAAAATGTTCTTTTTGGATCCAGAAGTGGTGCCAAATTTACGCAGAAGCGATTAATTTAACATGGGCTTGTCATAGGACGGATGTCCACCTATTCAAAAGCCGCTGCACTGTATTTGCATTACTTCTTAAGGAGTGAGGTGAAGACGGTGTTTTTGGATCTGAATTAAAAAATTATGTACTATTTTGACAAATAAATAATTTTTAAAATTTCTTATGATTTTTAATGCATTATAACGCTTGTCTGGAACGTTTGTCATCAAATATTTTGAAAAATTTGCAATTTTTCTAATTTTCGGCTAAATTTAAATAATTTGTAACTTTTTATTAATTCTTAATTTGTTTTTAATCTATTAAAAATATGAAAACAGCGAGTTATAAAAAAATTGACTCAAATGAACTTCCTGTGCAGTTAAAATAAAGCACATCTTTTGGAGGGCATTTTTTGAAGTTTTTTTTTGTGCCTTTGGAAGTTGTGCCTTGAGAAGAACTTCCAATTTTTTTTGCTTGAATGATCTGTTTTACAATTCTTAAAATTTGTTTTAATTTTTTCTGCTTATTCTATTAATCTGTTTACTGTGCATTTAAATAGACTGCAAGTAAGTCTAAGCTATGAATGTGTTAGTTCATGGTATTTTGTTAATATGTGTGTACATGGGCAATTCGATGTGTAGATGTAAGAAATGTATGATAAATATATATATATATATACACAAAAACCATAACAGTTCGCATATCCTTTTATGGCATACAACAAGATAAGAATGTTGTTGACGTATGAAATGTCAAATATTTTTTCTCCTTATTCTCTTCGCAATCAGACTTATAAGTAAGTGAACACCGAAAAAAAAAAAACAAAACACAAAAGATAACAAGTCTATACGTCAAGAAGTTCGACCGGGCGTAATCTTTAATACCCACCACCATGGAAACCTCTCAAACATGGACACCTTCCTAAAGTGGACTTTTGTCTGGAGACGTTTGCTATATTAACATACTAAAATTAACCTCTTATAAATGAACACCTTCCAAATGTGGATAATATTTAGAGAAATTACAAAATTTAGAAATTACAGTGAAACGTCTCAGAAGTGGACGCCCATGAACTTATACAAATCAAATCTGTCCCAGGCCTTTTTGGACCTAAACTATCTTTTGGCTTCTAATTTCAGGTAAATCGTATAAAAATGTCCAAGAAGCCAAAATGTGAAATCGATCTCTAAAGTGCTATACCAAAACTCTGACCTCTATACACAACATATTCGGAAGTCGTATATGGGGACCTTAAACCACTTTAGTGTTATAATTTCAAATCAAATGAGAGGGTCGATTTATATGGACGTTATATCAACACAAGCAGCAATGTAGCCAATGCGATAGCATGCCCGCCTTGCATACACAAGGTCGTGAGTTCGATTCCTGCTTCGACCGAACACCAAAAAGTTTTTCAGCGGTGGATTATCCCACCTCAGTAATGCTGGTGACATTTCTGAGGGTTTCAAAGCTTCTCTATGTGGTTTCACTGTAATGTGGAACGCCGTTCGGACTCGGCTATAAAAAGGAGGTCCCTTGTCATTGAGCTTAACATGGAATCGGGCAGCACTCAGTGATAAGAGAGAAGTTCACCAATGCGGTATCACTAAGTGAGCCTGATACATCGGACTGCCACCTAACCTAACCTAATGTAGCCAATCGTCTCAGTTGGCATTTTTGCAGTTGAAAGTCGACTGTTTATGTAAAATGTTCCATACAATATTAGCCTAACCCACTATTTTCATAATTTACGAGTTTTCATTTTATTTTTTTTCGAGTGTACATGTAGAATAATATCCGTGCTAGGCATTGCTTTTTCTTAATTCTTTATTTAAATCGAGCAATGGAAAAAGAAAATGTTATATTAAAATGTAGCCTTCATTATATATCACATACGTTAGGGTGTATTGGAATTTTATTGAAAATCTTTTTGTAAATACATTTGAAATTATTAACTATTAATTAAAAACCATATAGGAATGTCTAATAAAGGGTGATTCTTTTGAGGTTAGGATTTTCATGCATTAGTATTTGACAGATCACGTGGGATTTCAGACATGGTGTCAAAGAGAAAGATGCTCAGTATGCTTTGACATTTCATCATGAATAGACTTACTAACGAGCCACAACGTCGAATTTTCAGTGAATGGGCCCTAGAAAAGTTGGCAGAAAATCCGCTTTTTTATCGACAAATTTTGTTCAGCGATGAGGCTCATTTCTGGTTGAATGGCTACGTAAATAAGCAAAATTGCCGCATTTGGAGTGAAGAGCAACCAGAAGCCGTTCAAGAACTGCCCATGCATCCCGAAAAATGCACTGTTTGGTGTGGTTTGTACGCTGGTGGAATCATTGGACCGTATTTTTTCAAAGATGCTGTTGGACGCAACGTTACGGTGAATGGCGATCGCTATCGTTCGATGCTAACAAACTTTTTGTTGCCAAAAATGGAAGAACTGAACTTGGTTGACATGTGGTTTCAACAAGATGGCGCTACATGCCACACAGCTCGCGATTCTATGGCCATTTTGAGGGAAAACTTCGGAGAACAATTCATCTCAAGAAATGGACCGGTAAGTTGGCCACCAAGATCATGCGATTTGACGCCTTTAGACTATTTTTTGTGGGGCTACGTCAAGTCTAAAGTCTACAGAAATAAGCCAGCAACTATTCCAGCTTTGGAAGACAACATTTCCGAAGAAATTCGGGCTATTCCGGCCGAAATGCTCGAAAAAGTTGCCCAAAATTGGACTTTCCGAATGGACCACCTAAGACGCAGCCGCGGTCAACATTTAAATGAAATTATCTTCAAAAAGTAAATGTCATGGACCAATCTAACGTTTCAAATAAAGAACCGATGAGATTTTGCAAATTTTATGCGTTTTTTTTTTTTTAAAAAAGTTATCAAGCTCTTAACAAATCACCCTTTATATAAAGTAATACGTTATTGCATCTACGTAGTTATACAAAAAAGGTTTGGTTATTTAATTTAAAGTGTTTTAAGAGAATGTATAACCATAAATCCTTGGCGTAATCGATTACTGAAGTAACGCCGACCAACTACAATACTTTCCTCGCCCGTTTTTTGTATATTGGTCTTAATGTCCATCTTACTCGTCACTATATCAAAGCGGTATTTTGAGCACTAACCACAGAAAAATTTCAAGAAATTTAAAGACAATTGTAAAAGTATACGTATGTTATATTTAAATCTAGACCGATTTGGAAAATTTTTTAAAATTTCCAAAAAAAAAATATTTTGCAAAATTTTATTTCTATAGATAATTTCGTCAAAATTTTATTTCTGCAGAAAATTTTGTAAAAATCTTATTTCCGGAAAAATTTTATTTCTATAGAAAAATTTGTTAAAAATTTTATTTCTATAGGAAATTTTATCAAAATATTGTAAAATATTTATTTCTGCAGAAAATTTTGTAAAAATTTTATTTCTACAAAAAATGTTATCAAAATTTTATTTCCATAGAAAATTTTGTCAAAATTTTATTTCTAACGAGAATTTTATCAAAATTTTATTTCTATAGAGAATTTTGTCAATAGAAAATTTTGTCAAAATTTTATTTCTAAAGAAAATTTTATTTCTATCGAAAATTTTGTCAAAATTTTATTTCTATCGAAAATTTTGTAAAAATTTTATTTCTATAAAAAATTTTGTCAAAATTTTATTTCTAAAGAAAATTTTATTTCTGTAGAAAATTTTGTCAAAATTGTGTTTCTATAGGAAATTTTGTCAAAATTGTGTTTCTATAGGAAATTTTGTCAAAATTTTATTTCTATAGAACATTTTATAAAAATGTTATTTGTAAAAATTTTTTATTCTGCGAATTTTGTAAAAATTTTATTTCTATAGAAAATTTTGTCAACAATTTTGTCCAATTTTAATTTTATAAGAAATTTTGTCAAAATTTTATTTCTATTACTCATTTTTATGGAAAATTTTATCAACAATTTTTTTCTATAGAAAATTGTGTTAAAATTTTACTTCTATAGAAAATGTTGTCCAAGTTTTATTTCTAAAGAAAGTTGTATTTCTGTAGCAAATTTTATCAAAATTTTGTAAAAATTTTATTTCTATAGAAAATTTTGTTAAAATTTTATTTTTGTTAAATTTGTTTTTGTTTGTTAAAATTTTATTTTTGTATAAAATTTTGTCAAAATTTTATTTCTATAGAAAATTTTATAAAAATGTTATTTGTAAAAATCTTTTATTCTGCGAATTTTTTAAAAATTTTATTTCTATAGAAAATTTTGTCAAAAATTTTGTCCAATTTTAATTCTATAAGAAATTTTGTAAAAATTTTATTTCTATTATTTATTTTTATGGAAAATTTTATCAACAATTTATTTCTATAGGAAATTTTTATTTCTATCGAAAATTTTGTAAAAATTTTATTTCTATACAAAATTTTGTCAAAATTTTATTTCTATAAAAAATGTTGTCAAAATTGTATTTCTAAAGAAAATTTTATTTCTGTAGCAAATTTTGTAAAAATTTTATTTCTATAGAAAATTTTGTCAACATTTTATTTCTATAGAAAATTTTATAAACATGTTATTTGTAAAAATCTTTTATTCTGCGAATTTTGTAAAAATTTTATTTCTGTAGAAAATTTTGTCAACAATTTTGTCCAGTTTTAATTCTGTTAAACCTAGTTTAACAGTTGTGTTTTTTTTTTATATATATATTTGGAATTTCATGAATTAATTACTTGAAATACACTTGTATAAATCTGAATTAATAATTTTAAGCTTAACGTATCTATTAATATTAACATTGAATTCATTATTATTGGCAACGCTATAAGCAAAGAAAAGCTTTTATCTATTAGTACTATAAGCCTAGTTGTCTCGCTTCAACTTTCTTTTTAACTCCTTTTTTTTAAATACTCTCTCTAATGGTCAATTGTCAGCTTACATTATTATACTCGGTCACTTTGAATTCTGTCCTCCAGCCGGTAAGAAGCTCAACACACCAATAAACTGTTACAACATTTGAAATCTGAAACCTGTTCTTTTTCTTATTTCTTTTATTTTTACTTGGCATAATTTTACGATTCCTGAGCTGCACTAAAAATAAATACAGTCCACTTCCAGACGGTCGATCAGGAATTGTACATGGTCCTTCTTTAACCGGCAAAAGAACTGGGAAAAAAGGTTAACAACTATTTGGATTACGTCCACTGTTACAAAATTTCTATCACTCCAATCATTTACAAGGAAAATGGATCAAAGGTAGGTGAGATTTATTTTGTATGTGAATGGTCAAAAAGGTTGTGTTGAAGCCTAAAATATGCTTATAAATTTCCAAATACTGGTTGAGAATTGAAAGTCAAAGTGTGCAAATTTATCTCCTGAAAAAAAAAAGAATCTCCCAAAATCAAATTTCTTGCTTCAGACAGCTTTTTACGAAAGCGAAGTAAAAGATTGCTCTGTTGTATTTTTACGAAATACAATTTATACCTCAAGTACAAAGTCCAAAAATAGCTTTGTTCTTTACATTCTTGCGACATTTGCAAGCTCTTTACTCTTTCCTAAATTCTCTTTTTTTTCTAACGGATTAAATTTGTTGCCACATTTCGTGCTATACATAATTGCATAAAAGAACTCTTAGCTTCAAAACTTCGTTTTGTAGCGCGCACAACAAATTCTCAAGCTGTGTTCATAAATTAAGAAGACATAACTGGTCTTTATTTTATATTTGATTATATTTTCGTCATAACCATAATTAACTTGGGTCCTGGTTAACTTCAATCAAATTACAGAGAAAACTAATTACATATTTCTAACCTCTGCTTAACACAAACATCGAACAAAATTTTTATTTATGTTGTCATTAACACCTCAAAAACAGATACCTGTTGCTAACAGCCAAGTTGATGCAGACTCATAAATGAGATCTGGTATGCCCTTGATGAACATGACTGTTAGCATGTATGCTATGATCAGAAACATTTAATTTTTTCCCCTAGCGTTTGCTGCCTTACACATATACTTCTCCTCATACGTCTACATTGACCACTTTGTACAATCTGTCCATCACCACACAACCCCTCCACATATTTCTTAACATTGACCAAATTTCAAGAAGAGAAAGAAATAATGTTAAAAGCTTACATCAACCACCGTCAATTGTATCCATATATGTTTTAACTTGGTATAACTAAATGTTCAACAGCTTCCATTCTGTATTCAGTTTCTCTTCTCGCCCCGTAACTTAACTCGGAAATAAGAGTTTTATTCTCTTTACACAATCTCAGCTGTTAAACCACTCTATGTTACGCGAATTGCTAAGCTGAATTGGCAGCTTGTCAGACTCTCTGGGTGGTTAGCTAGCAGCGCAGCCCAAGGGCTTTCGTACTCATTCGATTCTCTTGTGTTTCACTCTTGGTGGTGTATGTGCGTTTTTGCACTTTATGTACGTTGCCATACGTTTGCCATAAAACGGGCTGGTTTGCCAAACAATACACGAGTAAATTCATATCAGTGACTTATTTAGAGGCAAGATAACTGATATTTACACATTGTTCCATCATATTCATTGGTTACCTACCAAACTATACATAGTCTAAAGTGAAGTCGTCGATTGTTACTTTACTTTGGTACCGATTGTCGATCCCAGAGTGATGTCGATGGTCGATCCCAGAGTGATGTCGAGTGATATGGCAACATTAGACACGTAAATGCAAGAAGGCATATGTCTCTCTCCGCAGCATGGCATACATATATGTGCATTGCTGAAAGAGGTCTGTTGATCAACAAACTAATTCATTTGAATTTACATTTCAAGCTGTGAACATGAAAAAGAACAAATGACGGAAGAATGAAATATGAACTTACAGAAAGTAGAAGTGAATTGAAGAGTTGAAAAAGGCAAATATTAAGAAGTAAATAAGGAATACGAACTGAAAATTTTGTGTAATTGGAAAAGTAAACAAAATCAAAATTGGAAGACGGACAGCAAGTTGTTTAGTTGAACATAGAAATTAAAAATTACGAAAGGAAA
This sequence comes from Haematobia irritans, assembly GCF_050003625.1. Taxonomy (NCBI): domain Eukaryota; kingdom Metazoa; phylum Arthropoda; class Insecta; order Diptera; family Muscidae; genus Haematobia; species Haematobia irritans. The sequence continues at coordinate 183,558,981 of NC_134399.1, forward strand.
ATCATTGTTTGTACAAAACTCATTTACGGCTGTATATAATCTTGTTGGTCACTAAATTTGGCATATCTTCGCAAATTGGTGGAGTCGAAGTATACATACATAACGGTGGTTGCGTTCCGTGGACACATTGAGCTTGATGGTGGAGAGGTGGTCGTAGGAGGTGAGGAATATTCACTGATTTTAGAGTGGTGAGTGGAGAAGATATGTGGTAGTCATACATGAGTGTTACCTACGCTAGTCATGAGAAAAAAATGCTAAATTGTAACTCTTATTTTTTGATATTTTCTGTCAGAATAATTATTTATACATCTAATAAGTACTGTTGTTTACATTTGTACACGGATTATATATTGTTTAAATTTGATATACCATGTACAATTCCTGATCGACCGTCTGGAAGTGGACTGTATTTATTTTTAGTGCAGCTCAGGAATCGTAAAATTATGCCAAGTAAAAATAAAAGAAATAAGAAAAAGAACAGGTTTCAGATTTCAAATGTTGTAACAGTTTATTGGTGTGTTGAGCTTCTTACCGGCTGGAGGACAGAATTCAAAGTATTTTTCATTTTATTTACCACACCATGCTGTAGTGAAACCTGAGCGAGCGTCCACTAAAGTTAGAGTGGTATTTAATGCGTCAAAGAAAACAACTACTGGAGTTTCTTTGAACGATATCCTGCATACTGGACCCATTCTTCAAAACGATCTGATGAATGTTGTTTTACGATGGCGTTTTTTTAGATACGTTTTTAATGGTGACATCCAGAAGATGTATCGCCAAATATACGTTCATCCTGATGATAGACAATTTCAGCGAATATTGTTTAGAAATTTGTCGACTGAAACCATAAACGATTACTGTTTGAAAACTGTAACCTTTGGAGTAAACTGTGCTCCATATTTAGCGATTAGAACGCTCCTTCAATTGAGCGAAGACGCTAAAGATACTCATCCAACTGCTTCATCCATATTGCAACACCAGATATATGTCGACGATGTTCTTTCTGGTGGTCATTCAATCGCTGAAACAAAATATTACTTGTTACAACTGATCGATTTACTGAATTCAGCTGGGTTTCCTCTCAAAAAGATTACGGCAAATAGCCCTGATATTCTGCAACACATGGCCCCCGAGGATCTTCTAAACGAAGATTTTCTAAAACTAGAGGACACAAGTGATACCAAAACATTGGGCATTCGATGGAATGCAATGACTGATTCGTTTTACTATAAGGTATCGAATATTACTATTCCTCCTGGTCCGCTAACTAAAAGAAAGATATTGTCAATAGTCGCAAAAATTTTCGATCCGGCAGGTTGGTTATCACCAATGATTGTTACAGCGAAAATGTTGCTTCAACAATTATGGATCGACGGGACTGACTGGGACGAGGAGATCAAAACCCATTCGTTCGAAAAATGGAACTGTTTTATTCTCAATTTTCCTGACATTGAGTCAATTAAAATTCCACGATGGCTCAATTATTCACCCGACAGACAAGTTGAAATGCACGGATTCTGTGATGCTTCCGAGAAAGCATACTGTGCCTGCTTATATATCTGTACCATTTCTTCCGAAAATACCAGAACAACTCATTTGCTGGCTTCGAAGAGCAAAGTTGCCCCGTTAAAAACTGTGAGTTTACCCAGGCTTGAATTATGCGCGGCTGCTCTTTTATCAAAACTGCTTAAATCTGTTTGTCAAAATATGAGCTTACGTGATTCAGACATATATCTCTGGTCTGACTCGACTATTACATTGGCATGGTTAGAAAAGCCACCATTTTACTGGAAAACTTTTGTCGCCAATAAAATTTCCGAAATTCTGGATAACATTGCGAATGCAACTTGGAGGCATGTCCCAACAAGTGAAAATCCTGCCGATCTGGGTACTCGGGGATGTACAGCTTCCGAATTGAGTACAAATTCACTTTGGTGGTATGGCCCTGAATGGCTGTCAAAATCCGCTAAATTCTGGACACAATCTCCAACATTCAAAGAACCAGTATTGGAACGAAAATTATTAAACTTTCATACTGACACACAACTTGATGATATATTAGATCGATTTTCGTCCTTTAACCGAGCTTTGCGTGTATTATGTTTCGTATATCGCTTTGTCAGAAAATGCAAAGGAGAAACTGATCCCAATATACAAACTGAATTTATTACAAACGAAGAAATACTGCTGGTTAAGTACAATCTTATACGCATGGCGCAACTGAAATACTATTCGTCTGAATATCGATCACTAGAAAATAAATTACCCATTGACGCAAAGAGCCGACTATTACCACTGAATCCTACTCTTGACGAGAATAAACTGTTACGGGTGAATGGCCGATTATCTAATTCGGACCTTAGTTATAACGAACGGCACCCAATAATTCTACCTGAGAAATCGCGATTCTGTAAATTATTTATTGAATTCACGCATAATATGTTGTTACATTCTGAACATCAAGTGATGTTACGCGCGATACGCCAAGAGTTTTACATTATACGATTGAAAAGTGCCATTAGAAAATGTATAAGGAATTGTGTAAACTGTACCATATACAAAAATCGTATTCGGAATCAAATAATGTCTTCTCTTCCATCTGAGCGATGTACCTTTTCGTTGCCTTTTACCCATACTGGTATCGACTTCGCGGGGCCATTCGAATTGAAGACATCGAAACTTAGAAATGCCAAACTGCAAAAAGGATATGTTGCCATTTTTGTGTGTTTATCCACTCGGGCTGTTCATTTAGAGGTCTGCTCGGAGCTTACGACTGAAGCCTTTCTATCCACCTTTAATCGTTTTGTGGGACGTAGAGGTTTTCCAAAAAAAGTCTTTTCCGATAACGGAACCAATTTTGTTGGCGCAAGCAGAGTATTAGCGTCAGAATACAAAACGTTTTTGAAAACCGCACAAATATCTGTATCCGAAAAGTATAATCTGCATGGTTTCTCGTGGCATTTCATTCCACCTCATGCTCCCCACATGGGTGGAATCTGGGAGGCAGCAGTGAAGAGTATGAAAACTCATTTGCGCAAAGTCGCCTCCAATCTCAAATTTACATATGAGGAGTTCTCAACACTGCTTGTGCGGATTGAAAGTATACTGAATTCTAGACCACTTTCTCCAATGAGTGAGAATCCTGCTGATATTGTCCCACTGACTCCTGGCCATTTACTAAGAGGAGCGCCGTTAATCGCCATCCCGGAGGACTATTCGGATAATCTAAGTCTGATAAGTCGATGGCAAAGACTTAAAGCATTACAAATCCAATTTGCAAAGCGCTGGAAAACTGAGTACATTTATGATCTCCAAAGGAGATACAAATGGAAATCTGTACAGCAAAACCTGAAAGTAAATGATTTTGTTGTCGTTAAGGAGGATAATCTCCCTCCACACGAATGGTGTTTAGGACGAATACTGAAGGTTTACAAGGGCCAAGATTCGAACGTGCGTGTTGCTGAAATACGTACCCAGAATGGAATACTTGTTCGCCCTTTAGTGAAGTTATGCATTCTCCCAATTGCTCAAGATTAATCTTCAACACAACCGTTCGCATATCTAAATAAATCTTACCATTTCAGCTTAAACTCTAGTACACCAATGTGCCGCATTTGTAAGAAGCGTCACTTTATCAAACACTGCCCACATTTTCAAAGGATGTCTGCTGTTGAACGCCGGAATATTATTCGAGAAAAAGGTTTCTGTTTTAACTGTCTGTGCACAGCCCATCAAAGGAACTTTTGTCCATCCCGGAACAAATGTTTAGTTTGCAACAAAAATCACCATACTATGGTTCATGTGGATAATATTCAGCAACCGAATTCTCAAAATTCTTCTAATGTTTCCCGATCACGGCCCTTGAGAAATGCTCAAAACAGAACTATGAGTCGCAGATGTACTAATAACAGGACTCGTCCACGTAGAAGTTCCAGTGTACCTCATCAACGTCAAAAGTACCTTAATGAAAGACTGAGCCGCCGTCTATCCTCTCATGTATTTGTACCTACGGCACTCGCTCGCGTGGTAACATCCACAGGACCAACGAAAGTTCGTTTTCTTATGAGCAGCGGAGAGACCCAGACTGTCGTCTTGCAAAAATTTGTTGACCGTTTAAATCTCAGTACTTCAGTTCGAGATCATAGAGAGTATTGTACGATCAACTTGGAATCTTACCACGATCCGCAAGTAAAAATCCAGATCACCGCCTTGGTTAAACCTCAGTTCAACACAACTTTACCAAAACCCACGTCGGAGCCTTCATTGAGGACAATTTTCGATCATATTACCGATCTTGCTGACCCTCACTTTTTCAATCCAACTAATATTGAACTAATCGTCGCAAACGATCAGCTGTCTGGGATATTAAGAGCTGGAATGATTCAAACGTCATCACATATGCCAATTCTTCAAAGTAGTATTTTTGGTTGGACTGTCTCCGGATCATGTCGCTACCAACATTGCAATCCTGCAAGGCGGGCGGCATGTTAAACCTAGTTTAACAGTTGTGTTTTTTTTTTTTATATATATATTTGGAATTTCATGAATTAATTATTTGAAATACACTTGTATAAATCTGAATTAATAATTTTAAGCTTAACGTATCTATTAATATTAACATTGAATTCATTATTATTGGCAACGCTATAAGCAAAGAAAAGCTTTTATCTATTAGTACTATAAGCCTAGTTGTCTCGCTTCAACTTTCTTTTTAACTCCTTTTTTTTAAATACTCTCTCTAATGGTCAATTGTCAGCTTACATTATTATACTCGGTCACTTTGAATTCTGTCCTCCAGCCGGTAAGAAGCTCAACACACCAATAAACTGTTACAACATTTGAAATCTGAAACCTGTTCTTTTTCTTATTTCTTTTATTTTTACTTGGCATAATTTTACGATTCCTGAGCTGCACTAAAAATAAATACAGTCCACTTCCAGACGGTCGATCAGGAATTGTACAAATTCTATAAGAAATTTTGTCAACATTTTATTTCTATTATTTATTTTTATGGATAATTGTATCAAAAATTTATTTCTATAGGAAATTTTTATTTCTATCGAAAATTTTGTAAAAATTTTATTTCTATAAAAAATTTTGTCAAAATTTTATTTCTAAAGAAAATTGTATTGCTGTAGCAAATTTTGTCAAAATTTGTAAAAATTTTATTTCTATAGAAAATTTTGTCAACAATTTTGTCCAATTTTAATTCTATAAAAAATTTTGTCAAAATTTTATTTCTATTACTTATTTTTATGGAAAATTTTATCAACAATTTATTTCTATAGGAAATTTTTATTTCTATAGAAAATTTTGTTAAAATTTTACTTCTATAGAAAATGTTGTCAAAGTTTTATTTCTAAAGAAAATTGTATTTCTGTAGCAAATTTTGTCAACATTTTGTAAAAATTTTATTTTTATAGAAAATTTTGTCAAAATTGTGTTTCTATAGGAAATTTTGTCGGAATTTTATTTCTATAGAAAATTTTATAAAAATGTTATTTGTAAAAATTTTTTATTCTGCGAATTTTTTAAAAATTTTATTTCTATAGAAAAATTTGTCCAAATTTAATTCTATAAGAAATTTTGTCAAAATTTTATTTCTATTATTTATTTTTATGGAAAATTTTATCAACAATTTATTTCTATAGGAAATTTTTATTTCTATAGAAAATTTTGTCAAAATTTCATTTCCATAGAAAATGTTGTCAGAATTTTATCCGATTTTAATTCTATAAGAAAATCAAGAATTCTACCAATCTACAAACACTGAAAAAATATTGTCGTGAAGTCAAAGATTTCATTTCTTTAAAATACGAATGCAAATTTTGCTTAGCATTGAAGTCGCATTTCTCTAATATAAAGTTTGTTTCATTGTCGAAAAGTCGATAAACTTTTCAATAAAGTCGTATTATCCTTATAATTAAGTGATTTCATTTAAAAATGGGTATCATAACATGAAAGAAAAAATGTTTGGGCTAAGGTCAACTTGACTTTAATAATTCAGATAATTCTTTAAATTTAATGAAAGTCTTTAAATTTGTTGTCTTTTTGCACCTTGACTACAAAGCAAAAAATCCTTCAAATATAGGACGTGTTTTCAACACTTTATTTTAAAGACGTTTTTACTTAAAACATAGCATAATTTCTACTGGAAGTCGAGTCTTAATTTAGAAAATAAAGTTGTCGTTAACTCGTTTTTAAAGGGATGAAGAAAAAAAGCTGAAAAACGAAAAATTTTAATTTGCTTCCTAGAAGCAAGTACACAAAACTTAAATTTATAAAAGAGAATTGTGTCTTAAAAGTATCCTTACTTGTATTCTGCGCTTCTTTGGCTCGGAACCAATACCAACATTTTTAAAGTAAAGACAAAATCTTTGGAACGGGGCATGCTTTTTTTCAGCGAAACAGTAAAAAAACCGGCTCAGTTTTCTACACGCAAAGAAAAAAAACGTTTGGAAAACGTGTACCGAAAACGTTTTTCTTTTGTTAGAGTTTTTTGAATTGCTTCGAAAATTTTAAACTTTTATCACCAAAAAAATTCGTTTGTTACAAAATTTTTATTTTTTCAATAAAAAAAGTTATTTTTGAAATAACAACACAGTCCATTTCGTTTATATCAAACATTGTTCTTTTCTGACTTTAGGTCTTTAATAAGACACATTTTACAGTTCAAAATTTAATATAGTACAATGTAATGTTGAACATTTTTTCGGAATATTCCGAATATATCTGGAATATATGTAAAAAAAAAAAAACAAAAGAAAAAAAACTTTGGCCGAAGCAGGGATCGAACCCACGACCCTTGGCATGAGAGTCGGACGTAGCTACCACTGCTCCACGGTGCCAAACTAAATGTTTGTTTCTGTTAAATAAACTTTGTTTATTCGGTTCGTGGGCGCCGCAAGCTATGCTATATAAATATAACTTATATGGATATTTATCTATTGATGACCATAACAGGTACATAGCTCAGTGGTTAGTGTGTTGGCTTACAATGTGCATGGTCCGCGGTTCGATTCTCCGTCCAGGCGAAAGGTAAAAAAAATTTTAAAAATTTATAAAATCGTATAATTTCTTCTACATTGTTGGTATTACAGGAAAAGGTGTTAAGAACTAAAAATCCTCGTGGAAGTGAGAAAGATGTGAGGGAGAATGCAATTAGCAAGAAAATAATTTTTTTTTGAGCTAGTCTTTATGAAATTGTTCTTACATCCTGGAAAAGAATAAACGTTTATCACAAAAAGTATATACTTTTCTTCCAAATACACTTCCTTACAGCGAAAAGCAAATGAGAAACGAACTTTGTTTGTCTAAAATTTCGTTTGGGAGGAAAGAATTATTTTTTTGCGTGTAGTTGCAGCATGTTACAAATAAGTTAATACTTTTAGTCAAATTGAAGAAAATTCTTTAAAAATAATATTTTTTTCTATTGTTTAAGAAAAATTCATATTTTGAAGAATTGTATTTAAACATTGTTAAAATGTCTTTAGCGCTGTACAAAGTACAAGACAGGTACAAGTTTAGTAAAATTCACTCATTTGAGAGACTTATGAACTAAATTTCAAAATTCTCCCATTTTAGGAAAATATGACCTATTTTATGTTTTACTAAAATTGTGCACGTCGTTTGTATACATTTTGTCTTATTTTTAGATCACGTCATTAAAGTAAGCAAACAATTATTCAAATAACGAACATTTGCTCACATTGGGCAAAATTTTATTGTTGTTACACTCTTAACATCATTCACACAACGAAAATGTCAATAAAATTAAGCAAAGGAAATGTTTCATTGATATAACAGCACATTTTTATTAAGACAATAAAAATATTCGTAAATGGTACGGAACTTTTCGTTGGTGAACGGAAATTTCATTACAATAACAAAAAAAATTCTTTATAATCACGAATTTGTTTCATTGGCACAATTTTAACGAAGTTTACCACTGTAGGTGTAACTAAAATTGTAAGCGAATTCAACTCTTAATTTTCGTGAGTGTATTTTTTCGAAACTCTTTACTCACGCACACTCACGAAGAAATTATTTTCCTGACTCACGCACCCTCACACCGTTTTGTCATCAGCGTGAATCCCGACTGACAATTTTGTGTCATGTGCACAGTTTGTTTACCCAAGAGTGGTCCATATACAGAAAAAAAACTCTGACCCAATGATACAAATTATTACCAAATAGAAGCTTACTTTTTTTCTTTCTTTCAAAATATTTTTTTTATTAAATTAAAATGTTAATTGGGATAATATTTTAATTAAAAATTACAAAAAAAATTTTCAATTATTTTTGTTTGGCTTTATTTTTGAATTTGATTAAAAAGTTAAAGGGTGATACGATTAAAAAGTCAAGGGAAATCGCGTGTAAATCGGTGAAATCGTTTATTTAAAAAATCAAATTAAATTTCTTTTTCAAGTTCAATTAGTATAAAATTCAGGAAAAATATTCAGTTAGGCTTTCGCTTTTCCAAATTCGAATTGCCGGGCCTCACGCTTGACACCTGCCATCAGATTTTGTACAGCCACCTTGTCCACCTTCTTCGCCACAGAAAGCCAGTTTGCCTTGAACTGCTGCTCGTCCTTAGCAGTTTTTTTGGTCTTCTTTAGGTTCCGCTTGACAATAGCCCAGTATTTTTCAATTGGGCGGAGCTCTGGCGTGTTGGGAGGGTTCTTGTCCTTGGGAACCACCTGCACGTTGTTGGCGGCGTACCACTCCATGGCCTTTTTACCGTAATGGCAAGATGCCAAATCCGGCCAAAACAGTACGGAACAACCGTGTTTTTTCAGGAAAGGCAGCAGACGTTTATTCAAACACTCTTTCACGTAAATTTCTTGGTTGACAGTCCCGGAAGCTATGAAAATGCTGCTTTTCAAGCCACAGGTACATATGGCTTGCCAAACCAAATATTTCGTCCATTACCACGCAGTCAAACTTCGTCAGCATCGTCGTGTACAGCCTCCGGGATCGCGCTTCGGCCGTCGTATTTTGTTTATCATCGCAATTTAGAGTCACTACCTTCTTGTAAGTCGATAGTCCGGCTCGTTTTTTGGCTCGATGAACGGTTGTAGACGATACACCCAGCTTATTTGCGGCATCTCGGAGAGAGAGGTTAGGGTTTCGCTTGAAACTACCCAAGGACAAGAACCCTCCCAACACGCCAGAGCTCCGTCCAATTGAGAAATACTGGGCTATTGTCAAGCGGAACCTAAAGAAGACCAAAAAAACTGCTAAGCAGTTCAAGGCAAACTGGCTTTCTGCGGCGAAGAAGGTGGACAAGGTGGCTGTACAAAATCTGATGGCAGGTGTCAAGCGTGAGGCCCGGCAATTCGGATTTGGAAAAGCGAAAGCCTAACAGAATATTTTTCCGGAATTGTATACTAATTGAACTTGAAAAAGAAATTCAATTTGATTTTTTAAACAAACGATTTCACCGATTTACACGCGTTTTCCATTGACCAAATTTTTACCGTATCACCCTTTATTACACGACTTGGACTCATCCCAAAGGACACGTCCTGGAACTACTTAGTAGGACTACCCCCATAGACAACTGAAACCGTCTGGTACAAACTTTTAGGACCCTGTTTCCATCCGTAGCGCATGACCAGAAGGGAATATGTTGAACAATACATAATTCTGATTGTAGTAAAAGTGTGGATTCAAAAAGATTTTAATATCAAGTGTGTATAAAAATCAATAAATTATATGACAATTAAAAATATTGATAGGCTGGAGCATTAGTACCAGTCCTGTAATGGGTCCATTAGTGGCAATTTGCACTAAGGGTAGTCATTTGTTTCTCACATTTAGTATATGTCTGCAAAAAGTTCCACTTTTGCAAGAACTATATGAAAAATATAAAGAAATTTCGTTGAAATGCAGAAAACCGGTTAAGCGATAGTCAAACCCCGGTTTTCGCGGTTATCCGAAAATGCCAATTTTTTCATTATCCAGTTTCGGTTTGTGTAATTGAATCCGGTTAATCGGTTAACCGGTGTCGGTTTTGGACACCCTATCATTCAAACATAACTTCTTCATCTTCGGAACACCCTAATGTACTATTACACATCAATGGATATACTACTATACTAAAAGTTTTTGGACATTTCTGCCTCTGTCATCCATAATTTTAGTTTGGATTTTTCCTACATAGCATTTCATAGTTATTCTGATGCATGCATCCGTTCTTGTGTTAACATATGCACATAATTACATTGATAATTTTGGGCATTTCTTCATCCACCCCTCTGCTGTGGTAGAAACTAGGACATGTTTTTAGTGTTGGTATAAAATTGTAACTAATTCTATATGCGGCAGTTAGCATAATTGCTTAATGTCTTACAATCGCGAGTTTCTTTGTTAGTGGCAGGCAATTTTTGGAGTATAATTTATTTTCAAGTGCATAGGAATTCTTTGTAATTGGTATAATTACATGTTTGAGATGTCAGAAAAATTTTCTTGGTCTGCATTTAACGAGTACGAAAAGAATTACTATCAAATGAGGATTAAGGTTATTAAGGTTAGTGATATTGTATAAGGCTCACATATATAGTAATGACATATAAGATAAAGTTTCAAGGATAATTGACGTTTTTTTACACTTCCCCTATGGTGTTCTAAAAGGTTGAATACGTTTATGTATTTGTACATAACAATCAGAAGGAGCAGACTGAGACTCATTGTTTAGAATACCTTTCGTCTCAAATTAAAATTTTGAGTCGATTTAGCGATGTCCATTTGTCTATATTTTTTTGGCCTCCTCAGATAAATAGTTAATCCAAAGGATAATCAGCAAAATAGAATTTAGGGTTAGGTTAGGCTAGGTGGCTGCCCGATGTATCAGGCTCACTTAGACTATTCAGTCCATTGTGATACCACATTGGTGAACTTCTCTCTTATCACTGAGTGCTGCCCGATTCCATGTTAAGCTCAATGATACGGGTCCTCCTTTTTATAGCCGAGACCGAACGGCGTTCAACATTGCAGAACGCCGTCACCAACATTACTGAGGTGGGATAATCCACCGCTGAAAAATTTTTGGTGTTCGGTCGAAGCAGAAATCGAACCCACGACCTTGTGTATACAAGGCGGGCATGCTAACCATTGCACCACGGTGGCTTCCAAAAAAGAGAAAAGAGAATTTAGATTATTTCCTCATATTTTTGTCACTTTAATAAAAAAATATTTTCACACAAATTAATTAATTTAATTTCCTTATCTATCTGGTTAATTTAGCTTTACATAAAATGTCCATCAGATCTGTGTCATGTCAATGGGCATGATATTATATAGGCCCTGAATTGTTAAAGTTAAGTGACTTTTGAAAGCCGATGATGGGTTTTATTTGTCCATTTTTATACCCTTCACCACTACTGTGGTACAGGGTATAATAAATTTGTGCATTTGTATGTAACGCCAAGAAGGAAAAGTCTGAGTCCCATCGTTTATTATACCGTCCGTCTGTCTGTATATGTAATTTTGTGTTCAAAGTACAGCTCGCAGTTTAAGTCCGATCGTCCTCAAATTTGGCACAGAGTTTTACATTGGCTGAAAGACAATCGCTATTGATTTTGGAAAAATCGGTTCAGATTTAGATATAGCTGCCATATAAATATATTTATCACCGATCTGGTCATAATTGACGTATTTATTAACGTATTTTCTCAAAATTCGGGCAGCCAAATATTTTGGGGCTTTCGTAAGATATGCAAAATACCAGCCAAATCGGTTCAGATTTAGATATAGCTCCCATATATCTTTCGTCCGATTTCGACTAATATGGCCTCCAAAGCCAGAGGTTTGCCCTGATTTGCTTCAAATTTTGCACAAGGTGTACGTTTAATAGTATCGTTAAGCGTGCCAAATTTGGTTCAAATCGGTTCAAATTTTGATATAGCTCCCATATATATCTTTCGTCCGATGTGAACTTATATGGCAAAAAAGCCATAGTTTTGCCCTGATTTGCTTCAAATTTTGCACAAGGAGTACGTTTAATGGTATCGTTAAGCGTGCCAAATTTGGTTCAAATCGGTTCAGCTTTTGATCCCATAGATATAGCTCCCATTTATGTATATATTCTCCCATTCACGTTTTTTGCTGAGATAGCAGGATTATTATTCTAACTATGCATGTCAAATTTGGTAAAAATCGGTTCATATTAACATATAGCTTATGTTGATGCACGGGGGAAGTGGTGGATGATGCAAAGAGCAGAAAGTCACAAATGACGGTAGGCTTTGCACCTCCAAAAGAATTCGAGGAGAATATGTTCCCAATAAACATATGAACCGAGAAATAAGAAGGAAAAACAAGGGAGTCAGATTTGGTTTTGGAATTCAAGATTTATTTTCGGATTGATTCTTACCAGTAAGAACCTAACAAATTGAATGAGACAGATTAGCGGAAATTGCTATTTGACATGGTATGGTTTAGTGGAGAATTAAACAACTTCTCGTTAATAAATGTCAAACATATCGTACTTTTTTTAGTGCGAGTATCTGGATATTTTCATTAATATTTTAGGGATCTGATTCTGGGGGGAAAATTGTAGAGTTGTCCTGTTTGGCATAAACAGCTCCCATATATATGTACGCCAGAGTAGGGGAAATATAGTAGAATGTTTCATATTTTAGACCAATGGGAGTTTCCTCCAATTGACTCGATAGTTTCCACAGAGAATACATTTAATATGCTATTTAAGTGTGCCATCTTTATCTAATATGGCCAAAATAATATATCACAACCCACAATTGGCACATATCTTGGCGAGATTTAACCAATATCGTTGTAAAATCGCCACTGCTGAGTAGCAAAAATTATAAATATTACTCAAATTGTCCTATATCTCGAATACATAAATATGTATCGCCCGATAAATCATAAATGCTCTTTTGTAGAATTGCATCAAAATTGCTCTAGCTTTATATTTCCCATATTTATACCCTTCACCACTACTGTGGTACAGGGTATAATAAGTTTGTACATTTGTATGTAACGCCAAGAAATAGTGGTCATAGACCCATCTTTTAGTATACCGATCGGCTTAGAATTAAATTCTGAGTCGATTTAGCGATGTCCGCCTGTCTGTCTGTCTGCCTGTCCGTCCGTCTGTCTGTATATGTAATTTAGTGCACAAAGTACAGCTCGCAGTTTAAGTCCGATCGTCCTCAAATTTGGCATAGGGCCATTTCTTGGGACAGAGACAATCGCTATTGGTTTTGGTTCAGATTTATATATAGCTGCCATATAAAAATATCCCCGATTTGGTCATAGTTCGCGTGTTTATCAACCGATTTTCTTGAAATACCGTACGTCCAAATATTTTATGAATCTCGAAAATCTTGCAAAATATCAGCCAAATCGGTTAAGATTTAGATATAGCTCCCATATATATCTTTCGTCCGATTTAGACTCATGAAATTTTGCACAGAGGGCAGAATTGACATTCTACCAATGCTTGGTAAATTTGATTGAAATCGGTTCAAATTTAGATATAGCTACTATATATATCTTTCGTCCAATTTGAACTTATATGGCCACAAAAGCCTGAGTTTTGCCGTGATTTGCTTCAAATTTTGCACAAGGGGTACGTTTAATAGTATCGTTAAGTGTGTCAAATTTTGTTAAAATCGGTTCAAATTTAGATATAGCTCACATATATATATATATATATATATATTTCGCCCGATTTGGACTTATATGGTCTCAAAAGCCAAAGTTTTGCACTGACTTACTTCAAATTTTGCACAAGCGGTACTTTTAACGATACTATTGTACACTGAAAAAAATATTGTCGTGAGGTCAAAGATTTCATGTCTTTAAAATACGAATACAAATTTTGCTTAGCATAGAAGACGCATTTCTCTAAAATAAAGTTATTTTCCTTGTCCAAAAGTCGATAAACTTTTCAATGAAGTCGTATTGTCCTTATAATTAAGTGATTTGACTTAAAAATGGGTATCTTAACATGAAAGAAAAAATTTATAGGCTAAGGTCAACTTGACTTTAATAATTCAGAAAAATTCTTTAAATTTAATGAAATTGTCTTTAAATTTGTTGTCTTTTTGCATCTTGACTACAAAGCAAAAAATCGTTCAAATATAGGACATGTTTTTCAAAACTTTATTTTAAAGAAGTTTTTTACTTCAAACATAGCATAATTTCTAATGGAAGTCGAGTCTTAATTTGGAAAATAAAGTTGCCATTAACTCGTTTTTAAAGGACTTTGATAGCATATGAAGAAAAAAAGCTGAGAAAGCGAAAAATTAAAATTTGCTTCCTAGAAGCAAGTACACAAAACCTAAATTTAACAGAGAATTGTGTCTTAAAAGTATCCTTACTTGTATTCTCCGCTTCTTTGGCTCGTAATCAATACCAAATTTTTTAAAGTAAAGACAAAATCTTTGGAACCGAGTATGCTTTTTTTCAGTATATGTGCCAAATATGGTCAAAATCGATTCAGATTTAGATATAGCTCCCATATATATCTTTCGTCCGATTTGAACTTATATGGCCTCAAAATCCAGGGTTTTGCCGTGATTTGCTTCAAATTTCGCACAAGGAGTACGTTTAGTAGTATCGGTAATTGTGCCAAATTTGGTTGATATCGGTTCAGATTTAGATATAGCTCCCATATATCTTCCGTCCGATTTGCACCAGGCAAAAGTTATTCTCCCATTTACGTGAAATTTTGCATAGATAGCAGAATTGTTATTCTAACTATATATGTCAAATTTAGTCAAAATCGGTTCAGATTATATATAGCGCCCATATATACGTACACCAAAGTTGGGGAAATATGGTAGACTGTTACACATTTTAGACCCATTTTCAATGGAAGTTTCCTCCAATTAACTGGATAGCGTTAGCCGATTTAAATTTTAATTCTAGAGATTTTGTAGAAGTAAAAAAATTGTTTCCTTTATATAGCTTTCAGCAAATGTGAAGTAGTTGAGATGGTAACACACATTTTGGTGTATATAGAGGTGAAGGGTATAATATAGTCGGCCCCGCCCGACTTTAGACTTTACTTACTTGTTTTTTTACTAACATTGTGTTTCATCCCAGGGTGTTAGCCGATTTAATTTTTAATTCTAGCGATTTTGTAGAAGTACAAAAAATTTTCTCCAAATCGTTTCAGATATAAATATTTGTATATGGGAATATAAACCTTGATAATAACTCCCAACAAATTTGAAGGAGGTGAGATGCTAACACAAATTTTGGTCTATATAATGGTGAAGGGTATAATATAGTCGGCCCCGCCCGACTTTAGACTTTACTTACTTGTTTGGATAAAGCTTTTATGATCTACCGATTCGGAAGATGCTATTTCTGTATAACGGACTTTAAATGTTTAATGTATTTTCTTCTTAATTCGAATTAAATATACCGTTGTTTTCAGTTTCATTTCCCAAGATGAGGTGATAAAATTTCGATGTTTAAAAAGTCGCTTTCTAGCATATATCTATCACAACGGGCTGAATAATCTAGGTTAGGTTAGGTTAGGTTATAACATATATAGTGGGACGGACATACACCACCCAGCAAAACAATAGCTTCCAAAAAGTAGTTTGTATCCCCAATCTGTGATCCGGTCCAATGAATTTTACATGGGCTTGTCATAGGATGGAAGTACTCCTTTTTTTGGATCCTTTGTATTGCTTTAGAAGTTGTGCTTTGGAAGTTCATTTGGATGAAGAAATTTAAAATACTAAAAAGGAAAACAAAATTTCACTTTTCACTTTTCATTTTTATCAGAATTTTTTGTATTTTCTTATTATCTAACTTTTACAAATTGAAAAACTTCTTCGCTTCCATCGTGGGTTGAACCTGGGTCTGTTGGCATAATAGCATAACGCCTTAGCACACTCAGCCACAAATGCAATTGAACATGATGCATCAAAAGGTCTACTCAAATGTTTGAGACATGAACCTAATATGACACCACGGCATGACATTCTAACTACTTCCGGAGATGTTCTTTATTATTATGAATGAAAACATAAAGAACTCTCACATTTTTTATTAAATATTTTTCTAAAAAAATATTTTTTGTTTTTATGTTATACATCGTTTTTATACCCTCCACCATGGGGGGTATATTAACTTTGTCATTCCATATGTAACACATCGAAATATTGCTATAAGACCCCATAAAGTATATATATTCTGGGTCGTGGTGCAATTCTGAGTCGATCTAAGCATGTCCGTCCGTCCGTCTGTTGAAATCACGCTAACTTCCGAACGAAACAATCTATCGACTTGAAACTTTGCACAAGTAGTTGTTATTGATGTAGGTCGGATGGTATTGCAAATGGGCTATATCGGTCCACTTTTACGTATAGACCCCATATAAACGGACCCCCAGGTTTGGCTTGCGGAGCCTCTAAGAGAAGCATATTTCATCCGATCTGGCTGAAATTTGGTACATGGTGTTGGTATATGGTCTCTAATAACCATGCAGAAATTTGTCCTCATCGGTCCATAATTATATAAAGCCCCCATATAAACCGATCCCCAGATTTGGCTTGCGGAGCCTCTAAGAGAAGCATATTTCATCCGATCCGGCTGAAATTTGGTACATGGTGTAAGTATGCGGTCTCTAACAACTATGCAAAAATTGGTCCATATCGGTCCATAATTATATATAGCCCCCATATAAACCGATCCCCAGATTTGGCCTTCGGAGCCTCATGGAAGAGCAAAATGCATCTGATTCAGTTGAAATTTGGTACGTGGTGTTAATATATGGCCTTAAACACCCATATAAAATTTGGTCGAAATCGGTCCATAATTATATAAGCCCCATATAAATCGATCTATAGATTTGACCTCCGGAGCGCCTTGGAAGAGCAAAATTCATCCGATTCGGTTGAAATTTGGTACGTGGTGTTAGTATATGGTCTCTAACAATCATGCAGGAATTGGTCCATATCGGTCTATAATTATATATAGCCCCCATATAAACCAATCCCCCGATTTGGCTTGCGGAGCCTCTAAGAGAAGCAAATTTCATCCCATCCGGTTGAAATTTGGTACATGGTGTTAGTATATGTTCTCTAATGGTCATGCAAAAATTGGTCGAAATCGGTCCATAATTATATATAGCCCCCATATAAACCGATCCCCAGATTTGACCTCCGGAGCCCCTTGGAAGAGCAAAATTCATCCGATTCGGTTGAAATTTGGTACGTGATGTTAGTATATGGTATCCAACAACCATGCAGGAATTGATTCATATCAGTCCATAATTATATATAGCCCCCATATAAGCGACCCCCATATTTCAATTCTGGCTCTCTACGTACCGTGCAAAAGTCCATATCGATTCGTAATTATTTGTAGACTTACCTACACATATCTTTTTTGTCTAATATATACCACGTATGGACTAACTCAATTTAGAAAACGAGTTAAGATACCACAACCCAAGTAATTCGATTGTGGATGACAGTCTTTCGTAGAAGTTTCTACGCAATCCATGGTGGAGGGTACATAAGATTCGGCCTGGCCGAACTTACGGCCGTTTATACTTGTTATTTTTTATTTTTTTTTTACTTTTTTATTGATTCTATTCTTTTTGCGAATTTTAATTGTCCAGAACATACATTTTCACTTAAAATGGCATAATTCCGTACTTTCTAAGACTTGTCTAAACGGATTGCATCGGGAGTGAAAAAAAATCGATGGGGTATAGCATCCAAAGGACTCCATCGCAAGTGGAAAAAACTTAATGGGGGATTCCAGGATGAGCTTTAAAAGAAATATTTGTGGACTTGTCCAAAAGGGCTGCATCGGCCGTGGGAAAACTTGATGGGAGATTCCGGGAAGCGCTGTAAAGTAAGGGGTTTTTGGAACGACTTCCAATTTTTATACTCTGCGCCACTGTGGAACAGGGTATTATAAGTTAGTGCATATGTTTGTAACACCCAGAATGAGACGAGGTAGACATATGGTGTCTTTGGCAATAATGCTCAGGGTGGTTCCCTGAGTCGATATAACCATGTCCGTCTGTCCGTCCGTCCGTCTGTCTGTGAACACATTTTTGTGATCAAAGTCTAGGTCGCAATTTAAGTCCAATCACCTTCAAATTTGGCACATGTTCCTAATTTGGGTGAGAATAGAACCCTATTGATTTTGGAAGAAATCGGTTCAGATTTACATATAGCTCCCATATATATCTTTCGCCCGATATGCACTTATATGTACCTAGAAGCCAGAGTTTTATCCCGATTAGCTTGAGACTTTGCACATGGAGTACAATTGATAGTATAGTCATGTGTGCCAAATTTGATTGAAATCGGTCCAGATTTAGATATAGCTCCCATATATATGTTTTTCTGATTTCGACAAAAATGGTAAAAATACTAACATTTTCCTTGTAAAATCACCACTGCTTAGTCGAAAAGTTGTAAAAATGACTCTAAAAATTGCTTCAAATGTAAATGTTTCCCATATTTTTATACCCTGCGCTACACTGTGGAACAGGGTATTATAAGTTAGTGCATATGTTTGTAACACCCAGAAGGAGACGAGAGATATAACCATGTCCGTCTGTCCGTATGTCCGTATGTCCGTCTGTCTGTGAACACATTTTTGTGATCAAAGTCTAGGTCGCAATTTAAGTCTAATCGCCTTCAAATTTAGCACATGTTCCTAATTTGGGTCAGAATAGAACCCTTTTGATTTTGGAAGAAATCGGTTCAGATTTAGATATAGCTCCCATATATATCTTTCGCCCGATATGGACTAATATGGACCCAGCAGCCAGAGTTTTATACCGATTTGCTTGAAATTTTGTACAAACATAACACTTAGTCGTATAGTCAAGTGTGCAAAATTTGATTGAAATCGGTTCATATTTAGATATAGCTCCCATATATATCTTTCGCCCGATATTGACTTATATGGCCCCAGAAGCCACATTTTTGGCCGAATTTGGTTGAAATTTTGCACTAGGAGTACAAGTAGTAGTATAGTCAAGTGTGCAAAATTTGATTGAAATCGGTTCAGATTTAGATATAGCTCCCATATATATCTTTCGCCCGATATGGACTAATATGGTCCTAAAAGCCAGAGTTTTGGCCCAATTTGGTTGAAATTTTGCACAGGGAGTAGATTTGGTATTGTAGCTATGTGTGCAAAATTTGGTTGAAATCGATTCAGATTTATATATAGCTCCCATATATATCTTTCGCCCGATATGCACTTATATGGCCCCAGAAGCCAGAGTTTTGGCCCAAGTTGGTTGAAATTTTGCACTAGGAGTACAATTAGTAATATAGTCATGTGTGCCACATTTGATTGAAATCGGTTCAGATTTAGATATAGCTCCCATATATATGTTTTTCTGATTTCGACAAAACTGGTCAAAATATAAACATTTTCCTTGTAAAATCGCAACTGCTTAGTCGAAAAGTTGTAAAAATGACTCTAATTTTCCTAAACTTCTAATACATATATATCGAGCGATAAATCATAAATAAACTTTTGCAAAGTTTCCTTAAAATTGTTTCAGATTTAAATATTTCCCATATTTATACCCTGCGCCACACTGTGGAACAGGGTATATTGTGTTCCACCCTAGTGCATTAGCTTAAATTTTGAGTCTATAGATTTTGTAGAAGTCTATCAAATTCTGTCCAGATCGAGTGATATTTAAATGTATGTATTTGGGACAAACCTTTATATATGGCCCCCAACACATTTGACGGATGTGATATGGTATCGAAAATTTTGATCTACAAAGTGGTGCAGGGTATAATATAGTCGGCCCCGCCCGACTTTAGACTTTCCTTACTTGTTTTTACTAACATTGTGTTCCACCCTAGTGCATTAGCCGACTTAAATTTTGAGTCTATAGATTTTGTAGAAGTCTATCAAATTCTGTCCAGATCGAGTGGTATTTAAATGTATGTATTTGGGACAAACCTTTATATATAACACGCAACACATTTGACAGATGTGATATTATTAAGAGCTACAAGGTGGTGCAGGGTATAATATAGTCGGCCCCGCCCGAGTTTAGACTTTCCTTACTTGTTTTTTTGCTGGGATAGTTAAAACCAATACGTAATTGCTTTAAGGCAAGCTCTGTAATGCTCAACTGATAAAATTGAAAATGCCTCAATAGCCGTTTTGTTAGTATAAGCTTCTAACTGTCTTCGAAAGTCATTAAGCCACATTATAAATGTGATTGAGAAAACAAAGAGAGAAACTCAGACAAAATCATCATTTATTTCGCATATCCATTCAATGCAAG
The DNA here is from genome assembly GCF_050003625.1 of Haematobia irritans. NCBI lineage: Eukaryota > Metazoa > Arthropoda > Insecta > Diptera > Muscidae > Haematobia > Haematobia irritans. The sequence goes on from NC_134399.1 coordinate 183,579,256, forward strand.
TAATTTATGTGCAATTTAAAAACTCTAAAAAAAGGAACCATTAAATGCTTGAAAATGAATGGCGATTTGTTTGGACGGTTATTTGAAATTATACATCTAAAACAGTAGATATTCGTGGTAACACATGCTCGACAACCAATGCGAACAGCTATTTTATAGAAATCCTCGATAAGGATAAGAGAATAAACAACCAGAGTCCAAAAACAAAACCAACACACACTCCTTCTCTGGGATAACTACAATATATGTGTTTGGTCGCTATCTTTTCTACTTCTCTTGTATTTTTTGTTCTCCTTCCAATGCTATACTTTTGTACTTTAGATATTACATAAAAGGGGCTTAAAAATCTTATTACAATCTTGTTCCATTTATGATAAGTTTTTGTATCTTTTTCATATATGTAAACACATACATACATGCTCCATTCCTATGGCATTGCTATCACTATCCTGTGTACCATCATGCTACATACTGACATGCATAACTAACATGAAATCGGAAGCGGAAAAAAAGGAGATGAGCACAAATTTCATGTTATCTCAAACAATAACAACAATAAGACAATGTTCCTTCTTCCATCCATGGGTATGTTCGTGATATTCATTCATCCAATTCGTTTGTTTGTTCATTGGTGTATGAACACAAAAGGGGGTAATATCTGCGAATGGGAGAATTGCTATATAGCAATCATCCTTCCAGAAACCCGGGGACAATTGGAAAACAAAAGCAAATAAAATCACAATAACGTTTTAAATGTCGTTGAAGACGACTCGTTTGTGTACCCTAAATAATATGTAAAACAAAGAGGGAATCGATGAATAAAAAATTGCAGACAAAGAATCCTGGGTTCAATCCAATTCAGTTTCAATTTCGACCGATCACCAACAACTTTTTTCAGCGGTGGATTATCCTTTCTCATTCATTATAAGTTATAAAAAGAGGTCGGTTATAAAAAAGAAGGTCCAGTAAGAGAAAAGTTCAACACTTGTTGTATCACAATGGATTGTATGTATTTAAGAGAGCCTCAGAATAAAGGGCTGCCACTATAGTTAACCTAACCATACAATTTTTGTCAACATTTTATTTCTATAGTAAATTGTAGCAAAATTTTATTTCTATAGAAAATTTTGTGAAAATTTTATTTCTATAGATAATTTTGTTAAAATTGTATTTCTTTCGAAAAATTTTTTTGGAAAATTTTTGGTAAAAATTTTATTTCTATAAAAAAATGTTGCCAAATTTTATTCCTACCAAAATGTTATAAAATGTTTATTTTATTTCTATAGAAAATTTTATAAAAATTTTATTTTTTATAGAAAATTTTACCAATTTTTTTTTAGAAAATTGTCCCAAAATTTTAACATTAACATAAATGCTAACATTTTATTTCTATAGAACATTTTGTCAAAATTTTATTCCTATAAAAAATGTTGCCAAATTTTATTCCTACAAAAAATGTTATAAAATGTTTATTTTATTTCTGTAGAAAATTGTGTCAATTTTTTTATTTATTTTATTTCTTTTTTTCAAAATTTTATTTCTGTAGAAAATTTTGTTAAAATTTTATTTTTGTCAAAATTTTATTTTTATAGAAAATTTTGTCAAAATTTTATTTCTATGCAAAATTTTGTCAAAATTTTATTTCTCTAGAACATTTTGTCGCAATTTTATTTCTGTAGAAAATTTTGTCAAAATTTTATTTCTATAGAAAATATGGTCAAAATTTTATTTCTGTAGAAAATTTTGTCAAAATTTTATTTCTATAGAAAATTTTGTCAAAATTTTATTTTTATAGAAAATTTTGTCAAAATTTTATTTCTCTAGAAAATTTTGTCAAAATTTTGTTTCTATAGAAAATTTTGCCAAAATTTTATTTTTCTAGAACATTTTGTCGCAATTTTATTTCTGTAGAAAATTTTGTCAAAATTTTATTTCTATAGAAAATTTTGTCAAAATTTTATTTCTATAGAAAATTTTGTCAAAATTTTATTTCTATAGAAAATTTTGTCAAAATTTTATTTCTATAGAAAATTTTGTCAATTTTTTTTGTAGAAAATTTTGTCAAAATTTTATTTCTATAGAAAATTTTTTCAAAATTGTATTTCTATAGAAAGATTTTTCAAATAACGGACTTCCACTAACTCCACCTAGTGCACGGTAAATATGGCAGAGTGTGACAAATGATATAACCAAGTTAATATATCATTTAAATTAACCCGAATGTTTTGTAACAAAAATGAATCGTGAAAACAAAAACAGAACGTTGAACATCTAGGATTACAAGAGAATTTTTTCAATTACATTTTGCGGACATGGCAAATTTTTTTGGGTTTTCTTCCCAAAGTTGTAGCACATACTCCAATCCACCATCTTTGCCATGGAGTTGATGAAATGGGAACATGTTAGCCGTATGAGTGGGTTTTCGGCGGTTTTGTTAGGACTTTTGCGATAGTTTCATGTTAAGTGTTTTCTTTTACTTGGTTTGAGTTTGAGATAAGGGTGGACGCTTTAGGATTTTAAGCGCTGCTTGTTTTTTTTTTGCATCTCTCTAAGATGCTATCCATTAAATAGATGAAATAAATGGCTTAAATAAAAGCGGATTAAATAGTTGTTTTCGACTATTTCTTTTGTTGTGAGTAGTTTTATTTTTTTCAGATTTTCGTAAGACCTGAAAATAAATGATTGTTTTACAAATGTAATTTATTAAAAAGTCCTTTTGTTGATGAGGAATATGTTTGGAATGTTCTTTTAGATTTTGGTAATCATGGATTTTAAGAATTTAGAGTATGATTAATGCATGCTTGCTAACAGAGATTGCGGAAAGTAAAGTACTAAGCTCGTACATTCAGAAGGATGAAAAAAAGAATTTAAATTTAATAAAAATTTGTTATAACGAACCCGTCATACCACCCAGCAAAAAAAGAGTCGCCAAAAAGTAGTGAAAATGTTATTTTTGGATCCGGAAGTCGTGTAAAATTTGCGCAGAAGAGATGAATTTAACAAGCCAGTTATAAAAAAAAAATGATTTAAAAGAATTTCCTTTGTAGTTAAAATAAAGAACATCTTTGGGAGGACATTTTTAGAAGTGCTCTTAAAGTTGTGTCTTCATACCAATCGTCGCAGAAGAAAATTTAGCAACGTCTCTCTGTACATGTAATTTGTGTTCAATGGAGTTCGTTTTTTAAGTCCAATTATCCTCGAATTTGGCTAATTTCCTACATTCTATAAAAAATTTTGTCAACATTTCTAAAGGAAAATGTTAACAACTCTTCTTTTAAAAAATTTTATCAAAAATGTGTTTCTATACAAAATATTGTCAAAATTTTATTTCTATAGAAAATTTTGTTAAACTTTTATTTCTATAGAAAATTTGGTACAAATTTTATTTCTCTAGCAAATTTATTTTTATGGAAAGTTTTCTCAAAATTTTATTTCTATAGAATATTTGGTAAAAAGTTTATTTTATGAACAATTTTGTCAAAAATTTATTTCTATAGAAAATTTTGTCAAAATTGTATTTCTAAAGAAAATTGTGACAAAATTTTTTTTATAGAAAATTTTGTCAAAATTTAATTTCTATAAAAAATTTGGTAAACATTTTATTTCTATAGAAAATTTGGTAAAAAATTGTTTTTGTTTTTTATAGAAAATTTTGTCAACATTATATTTCTATAGCAATTTTTTTCAAAATTTGTCGAAATTTGATTTTTATAGAAATTGTTGTCAAAATTTTATTTTAACAGATATTTTGTTAAAAATTTATTTTTTATTGAAAATGTTGTTCAAATTTTTTTTCAATAAAAAATTTTGTGAAAATTTTATTCCTATTGAAAGTTTTACTAAAAGTTTTATTTCTATAAACAATTCATATAAACAGTTTCTATAAACAATTTCTATAGAAAATATTTTCAAAATTTTATTTCAACAGATAATTTGCCAAAATTTTATTTCTATAGAAAATTTTGTCAAAATTTTATTTCTATAGAAAATTTTGTCAAAATTTTATTTCTATAGAAAATTTTGTCAAAATTTTATTTCTATAGAAAATTTTGTCAAACTTTAATTCTATAGAAAATTTTGTCAAAATTTTATTTCTATAGAAAACAAATTTTAATTCTATATTAAAAATTTTGACAAAATTTTATTTCAACAGATAATTTGTCAAAATATTATTTCCATGAAAAATTTTGCACAAATTTTATTTCTATAGAAAATTTTGTCAAAATTTTATTTACTAGAAAATTTTGTCAAAATTTTATTTCTATAGAAAATTTTGTCAAAATTTTATTTCTATAGAAAATTTTGTCAAAATTTTATTTCTATAGAAAATTTTGTCAAAAGTTTATTTCTATAGAAAATTTTGTCAAAATTTTATTTCTAGAGAAAATTTTGTCAAAATTTTATTTCTAGAGAAAATGTTGTCAAAAATTTATTTCTACAGAAAAGTGTGACAAAATTTTTTTTTATAGAAAATTTTGTCAAAATTGAATATCTATAACAAAATTTGGTAAACATTTTATTTCTATAGAAAAATTGGTAAAAAATTGTTTTTTTTTATAGAAAATTTTGTCAACATTATATTTCTATAGCAATTTTTTTTCAAAATTTGTCAAAATTTGATTTTTATAGAAATTGTTGTCAAAATTTTATTTTAACAAATATTTTGTTAAAAATTTATTTTTATTGAAAATATTGTTCAAATTTTTTTCAATAAAAATTTTTTTCAAAATTTTATTCCTATTGAAAGTTTTACTAAAAGTTTTATTTCTATAAACAATTCATATAAACAGTTTCTATAAACAATTTCTATAGAAAATATTTTCAAAATTTTATTTCATCAGATAATTTGCCAAAATTTTATTTCTATAGAAAATTTTGTCAAAATTTTATTTCTATAGAAAATTTTGTCAAACTTTTATTTCTATAGAAAATTTTGTCAAAATTTGATTTCTATAGAAAATTTTGTCAAAATTTTATTTCTATAGAAAAAATTTTAATTCTATAGAAAATGTTGTCAAAATTTTATTTCTATAAAAAAGTTTGTCAAAATTTTATTTCTATAGAAAATTTTGTTAAAATTTTAATTCTATAGAAAATTTTGCCAAAATTTTATTTCTATAGAAAACTTTGTCAAAATTTTATTTCTGTAGAAAAAAATTTAATTCTATAGAAAATTTTGACAAAATTTCATTTCAGCAGATAATTTGTCAAAATTTTATTTACATAGAAAATTTTGTCAAAATTATATTTCTATAGAAAAATTTTTCAAAATTTTATTTTATAGAAAATTTTGTCAAAATTTTATTTCTATAGTAAAATTTTGTCAAATTTTTATTTCTATAGAAAATGTTGTCAAAATTTAATTTCTATAGAAAATTTTGTCAAACTTTTATTTCTATAGAAAATGTTGTCAAAATTTTATTTCTATAGAAAAAAAATTTTTAATTCTATAGAAAATTTTGACAAAATTTTATTTCAAAAGATAATTTGTCAAAATTTTATTTCCATGAAAAGTTTTGCCAAAATTGTATTTCTATAGAAAATTTTGTCAAAATTTAATTTAGATAGAAAATTTTGTCAAAATTTTATTTAAAAAAAATTTTTTTTCAAAATGTTATTTCTATAGAAAATTTTGTCAAAATTTTATTTCTATAAAAAATTTTGTCAAAATTTTATTTCTATAGAAAATTTTGCCAACATTTTATTTCTATAGAAAATTTTGCCAACATTTTATTTCTATAGAAAGTTTTGTCCAAATTTTATTTCTATAGAAAATGTTGCCAACATTTTATTTCTATAGAAAATTTTGCCAACATTTTATTTCTATAGAAAATTTTGTCAAAATTTTATTTCTATAGAAAAATTTTTCAAAATGTTATTTCTATAGAAAATTTTGTCAAAATTTTATTTCTATAGCAAATTTTGTTAAAATTTTAATTCTATAGAAAATTTTGTCAAAATTTTGTTTCTATAGAAAATTTTGTCAAATTTTTATTTCTATAGACAATGTTGTCAAAATTTTATTTCTGTAGAAAATTTTGTCAAAATTTTATTTCTATAGAAAATTTTGTCACAATTTTATTTCTATAGAAAATTTGGTAAACATTTTATTTCTTTAGAAAATTTTGTCAAAATTCTATTTTAGTAGATAATTTAGTCGAAATTCTATTTCCATAGACTATGTTGTCAAGATTTTATTTCTATAGAAAATTTTGTCAACATTTTACTTTTTTAAAAAAATTTTGTCAAAATTCTATTTGAATAGATAATTTAGGCGAAATTCTATTTCCATAGATTATGTTGTCAAGATTTTATTTCTATAGAAAATTTAGTTAAAATTTGTTTTTATATAGAAAACTTTTATTTACATAGAAAATTTTGTCAAAATTTTATTTCTATAGAAAAATTTTTCAAAATGTTATTTCTATAGAAAATTTTTCAAAATGTTATTTCTATAGAAAATTTTACCAACATTTTATTTCTATAGAAAATTTTGTCAAAATTTTATTTCTATAGAAAAATTTTTCAAAATGTTATTTCTATAGAAAATTTTGTCAAAATTTTATTTCTATAGCAAATTTTGTTAAAATTTTAATTCTATAGAAAATTTTGTCAAATTTTTATTTCTATAGACAATGTTGTCAAAGTTTTATTTCTATAGACAATGTTGTCAAAATTTTATTTCTGTAGAAAATTTTGTCACAATTTTATTTCTATAGAAAATTTTGTCAACATTTTATTTCTTTAGAAAATTTTGTCAAAATTCTATTTTAGTAGATAATTTAGTCGAAATTCTATTTCCATAGAACATAGTCAAGATTTTATTTCTATAGAAAATTTTGTCAACATTTTACTTCTTTAGAAAATTTTGCCAAAATTCTATTTGAATAGATAATTTAGGCGAAACTCTATTTCCATAGATTATGTTGTCAAGATTTTATTTCTATAGCAAATGTTGTCAAAATTTAATTGTATAGAAAAATTTGCCAAAATCATATTCCTTTATGAGAGTTTGTTAAAATTTTATTTTTATAAATCTTTTGTCAAAATTTTATTCCTATAGAATTGTTAACATTTTATTACTATAAACATTTTTGTCAAAATCCTCAAACAAAGTATTGAACCAATATTTTCATATCATAAATAAAAAGAAACAAAACTAAAATAAAATTTAAAAAATATCCCCTAAATTCAATTTGCATTCATGACACTTCAATGTCAGCTCACAGTGTTATTGGATACATCTCGATTTCCATAAAAAATGTTCTCTTTTAGATAATCTTTCATTTGTTATGGTTATGTTTATCACAGCTAATTTTAAATTCAAAACTTGTTTTATTTCTGCCAACTTAAAGAAGAGGAGGGAGAAAATTCATAAAAAAACCTACAATCCTTAGTTGGGTAGAGCGACCTTGGTTTTCCTCTCCCCTCTGCACACATAGACATGAAACCAAAATGACAAATTATTCATGAAAATATCAATTTGCATTTATTTTGATGTCAATAAATTATATTAACCCCTCAACAAAATATCTTTCAAACAAAAAAATACAAAAAGACGAACATCATAAAGTTAAACCTCCAAAAAAACCAGCCAACAACAAAAAGTGTTGTCTGTGCAGGTTTTTTGTAGGGGGAAAAAGGAGGTAATGGATAAGTCCTTTACGAGGGGTGAATCCCAACAACCGCAGGAAACAGGAAAAAAAACTTTTTCAATAAATATTATAAAATTGGATAAAAAAATATGGCTTAATAGGCTGAGTAAGGGGGAAGGTTCCAAAAGTAGGTGTATGGGTTCTCTTTGACAGATGTAAAAGTAAAAAAGTTGGTATGTCATTTTTTCGGCTACGTTTCAAAAAAAGGAAAAAAGATACAAAGTGCAGAATACGCAGGTTGATTTTGAATTTTTTGCCTCAGGCAACGGATGCTTGTTCGCTTTTGTATGGGGGCATTGTAGTATGCGTGCCAATTCCTTGGTTTGTATTTCCACAATTTTGATGGTCTTATTTTTCCATATTTTTTTCTATCATTTGCTGTAGGGAAAAATTATTTTAATTTTTAAAGACATTAAACAAATCTTTTTTTTGCCGTTGGTGTATTTTGTTGATAAAAAACAGATGTTTTGAAATTTATTTTTATTTAATATTGTTATCGACATGGTTTAATAAAATTTAATGGTCATAAATGTAAAAACAAATGTCGATTAGCCTTTCGGCCAGGTGTTTGCCGGAAATATAAAACGGAAACTTGTTTGCTTTTTCAATTGTGCGAAAATTTTATTTAATTTCCATAAAACTATGAATGTAAAGAATAATGTTTTGAAAATGTTATTTGTATTCGTTGTATTAGTCCCTTATTGGATTCCATGGTTTTTTGTTTTATTTTTTTGTTGTTTCGTTCGTCGAGTTTGTGTCAGAGTTTATTTTTCTCGTCCCTCAACAAACAATTGTCGTAATAATCGTAATGAATTTAAAATCACAATACGTGAGTCAATAATAAAAACTAAAATGAAAATAATGGTATACGTTGTGCTCATATTGTATATTAGGGTGGACCTTGAATGAAGAAAAGGTTCCGCATAAATACGAAATTTTTCATAAACCTGAATACCAAGTGAGAATGAACAATATCGGGTATGCTACATCGGTCATTCTTAGTACACTAGCGCTATGAATATGGACCTCAAAACCTAAACGGTGTCGCATCCCCAAAATTATATGGAAAAGAACAACACTAAATTTGTATGCAGTTTTGGGGTCTAATTTCACTTTATTTTTGGGACCCATTTGCGTTATGACAATAAAATGCATCTTTGAGATTGTACTTCGTTTTGAAGTGGGGCCTATTTTCGTTCAAGGTGGGCTATCACGATCACTGTTGCCACAGATGGTAGAATTCCACCAAAAATGAAAGATTTTTTATTGTTTGGTTTTAAAGTGGAGCCTACTTTCGTTCTAGGTGGGCTATCACGATTACTGTGACAGATTTTTTATTGTTTGATACATTGGTACAATTCTTGATGTTTTGGTAGATTTTTTTTTAAAGTATTCCTCTCCAACTAAGAGGTATTTAAATTTTCTATAGTAATACAATTTTGACAAAATTTTCTATAGAAATAAAACTTTTATAAAATTTTCTAAAGAAACATAATTTTGACAAAATTTTCTATAGAAATAAAATTTTGACAAAATTTTCTATAGAAATAAATTTTGACAAAATTTTCTGTAGAAATAAAATTTTGACAAAATTTTCTATAGAAATAAAATTTTGACAAAATTTTCTATTGAAATAAAATTTTGACAAAATTGTCTATAGAAATACAATTTTGACAAAATTTTCTATAGAAATAAATTTTGACAAAATTTTCTGTAGAAATAAAATTTTGACAAAATTTTCTATAGAAATAAAATTTTGACAAAATTTTCTATAGAAATAAAATTTTGACAAAATTTTCCCTAGAAATAAAATTTTGACAAAACTTTCTATAGAAATAAATTTTTGACAAAATTTCGTATAGAGATAAAATTGTGACAAAATTTTCTGTACAAATAAAATTTTGACAAATTTTTTTTTTATAGAAATAAAAATTTGACAATTATTTTTTCTATAGAAATAAAATTTTGACAAAATTTTCTATAGAAATAAAATTTTAACAAAATTTTCTATAGGAATAAAAATTTGACAAAATTGTCTATAGAAATAAAATTTTGACAAAATTTTCTATAGAAATAAATTTTGACAAAATTTTCTGTAGAAATAAAATTTTGACAAAATTTTCTATAGAAATAAAATTTTGACAAAATTTTCTATAGAAATAAAATTTTGACAAAATTGTCTATAGGAATAAAATTTTGACAAAATTTTCCCTAGAAATAAAATTTTGACAAAACTTTCTATAGAAATAAATTTTTGACAAAATTTCGTATAGAGATAAAATTGTGACAAAATTTTCTGTACAAATAAAATTTTGACAACATTTTTTTATAGAAATAAAATTTTGACAATTATTTTTTCTATAGTAATAAAATTTTGACAAAATTTTCTATAGAAATAAAATTTTGACAAAATTTTCGATAGAAATAAAATTTAGACAAAATTTTTTATAGAAATAAAATTTTCACAAAATTTTCTATAGAAATGAAATTTTGACAAAATTTTCTATAGAAATAAAATTTTGACAAAATTTTCTATAGAAATAAAATTGTGACAAAATTTTTTATAGAAAACAATTTTGAGAAAATTTTCTATAGAAAACAAATTTGACAATTATTTTTTCTATAGAAATAAAATATTGACAAAATTTTCTATAGAAATAAAATGTTGACAACATTTTTTATAGAAATAAAATTTTAACAAAATTTTGTACAGAAATAAAATTTTGACAAAATTTTCTATAGAAGTAAAATTTTGACAAAATTTTCTATGTAAATAAAATGTTGACAAAATTTTTGTAGAAAAAAAATTTGCTATAGAAATAAAATTTTGAAAAAAATTGCTGTAGAAAAATAAAACTTTTACAAATTTTTCAATATATTTAATATCTCTAAATTTGTTGGTTCATTTCGCCAAAGGCCATTGTGAGTATGTTATCTTTTTTAAAGAAGAAATAACTTTCCCTGGTTAGTGCAAGCTGCTAAATCGTTGAAGCATTTGAAATTACAATTCGAGGGATATTTATACACCCCAAAAATTTTCACTAATAGGAGGGATCATAATATGGGATATTGCCACAAATTAAAAAAAAAAAAAAAAAAAAAACTTCAAAACAAGATTTTTGGTTTAAATTTGGTAAATTTTTGCTAAAATTTTCTTCAAATTTTGGTAGTTTGTTTGGCGCAGTCTATAATGGGTTAACGCTATTCTAAAGTGGTTAGCCTTTGTCCGGGGCTTAAAACTTTCTCCTTTGGACAGAATTCAAAGTGGGCTATAGCGAATATAAACTGACTTACATATTTGGTTTCATTTTAATAAGGCTAAGTGAATACAACATACAATGACGTAACAAAAATTAATATTGTTTTCATACTCAGTAAAACCTTTTTCATTTTGCATCAATTACGGTTCATATTAACACAGTCTTTTAAATATAAAGTGATAATGAGCTTTAGTTCTGCTCGCGGGTCGGTTTTATGCTTCAGTTACATTTTGTTGGGGACGTGTTCATTATGAAGCGTCGCCCCACTTGCGGGGCCCTTTGGGCCTTATTTTTCTGGGCCCTATATCCTAAGACCGGAACGAGAAACAGAGAAACCTAAGCTCTATACACAGAAAAAAAAGTGTCTCGTAAATTTAAGAAGATTTTTACAATAATTTATTACAAGAATTTTCCAGAATTTTAGTTCATTTTTCGTATCTTCAACGAAAATTAACTACTGGAAAGGAAATTTTACAAATTCTAAGTAGCAATCGTTTAGTTCATGGCCAAAAAAATACGATGGAAATTTCCTTAAAAAATTTCTTAACTGGTAGTTAAAAATTCGTTTGCCATGCTATAAAACTACTTGTGAAATGTAAAGTATTTTCTAAATAATAAGTGCAATTTACTATAAGATTTTTTTGTATGAGAAAATATTTTTTTACGAAAAATGAACTTGAAAGTGGATAGCAATTTCTTACTGACAATTCCTATAGTTAATAATTGTTGGTAAAAAATTACCCAATGAAATATTTTTAGTTCACATGTAATTAAATTTATAGACATTTTCGTCAAAAATGGTAGACAACATTTCTTGAAAATTTTGCAAATTTTAAGTTAAACGTTTCATTGTTCGTAAACTGGTGTGCCTTTACGAATATTATTCTTAGAGTAAATTGTCAGCAGATGCGATGAACTAATGCATAGTACAGAGATCTTTATCGGCATAGTGGAATGTGATTAATGTAAAGATGATGTTACTTGAGTTTTGTTGTGTATACATGAGCGTGGGGTTGTTTTTATTTTTGTTCATTTAGTGGTTTGTGTGTGTGTTTGTTATTCTTGGATGGTTTATTGGCTGGATGGGGTGTTGTTTTCAATAAAGGCGCATGTGTTTTTGTTGTTGTAGGAATGTTTTGGCTTTGCTTGGATTTGTTTGGCATGCTTCAGTTTAGAGGTGTGCACGTGACACGAAATTGTCGTGACTCACGAAAATTTTCGTGACTCACGCGTGAGTCGTGAGTCACGCTGAAGGCAACGGCGTGAGTGTGCGTGAGCGTGATTAACCAATCAAATGTCGTGCGTGAGCGTGAGTCACGAAAATGGTATCGTCGTGAGTGTGCGTGAGTACCAAATTTCGGAAAAACACGCTCACGAAAATAATCCCGCTTACGAACATAAAGTGCTTACGAGTTGAGTTCATTTATAATTTTAGTGACATCCTAGGTGTTAAGAGTTTTATAATGCTCTCGTTTTTAATCATCCTCATGTTTTTAGTCAGGTTCTATAGGTAAATTACTCATAAAATTATTCGTGAGTCACGAGGTTTTTCGTGAGTCTCGACATTTTTCGTGAGTCACGATATCTTTCGTGAGTCACGACATTTAAAAGATTTTCGTGCGTGCGTGTTCGTGAGTACAAATTTTCTTTTCGTGAACGTGCGTGAGCGTGAGTCATACCTAAAAATATCGTGCGTGAGTGTGCGTGAATAAGATTTCTCCGTCGTGAGTGTGCGTGAGCGTGAGCAAAATATTACTCACGTGCACACCTCTACTTCAGTTGTATAGTTGGCGTTGGCGTGGGCTGTTGCATCTTTTAATATGCAACAAGGGAATATAAAGGCATGGAATATTTTGGAATTTTGAGACATATATTGGTGTTTGTTTATTAAACGTTTTAAATGAAAGTTATTAATATTTTATCGGTAGTTTCGAGAAAAGTTATTAAGAATATTTAGGAAAATATGTTGAAATTGAAAGTGTATTGAAATTTTTATTATTCAATGTAAAAAATTAATATTCAATTCCAGATGAATTTGGAAAATTTTTGTTATATCTCAGCGTATAGTTTAGCCATAAATTGGTAAGTATTGTTTTTTTAATATGGCTTTCTTTTAAAAATAATATTTTTTATGTATATTATTATTTGTTAATTATTTTTTTTTTTTTTGGAAACCAGTTTAATGTTTTTCTTTGTTGTAAAAGCAATATTTAATTTCAGAGCAACTCCACTCATATTTTATTTCAGAGCATATTTAATTTCAGAGCAACAACTCAGGTTTTTAATACCTTATTTTAGTATTTCTTTAATTAATTTTTTTGGAAATTGAAAAAAATGTTAGTACTCCTTTGCTTGTAATTTAATAGTGAATTGGTAAGGATTCTTTAACTTTCTTTTAACCAGAATATATGTTTTTTTATGCATAATATTATTTTTTTCATTAGATTTTTTGGAAACCTATTTAATAATTTTATTTAATGTAAAAAATAAATATTTAATTTCAGAATAGCCCAAATAAATTTGGACAACTTTTTATATTTCCCCTCAGCGTACAATTTAATAGAGAATTGGTAAGTTTTATATTAAAACTCTGGCTTTCTTTCAACTAGAATATTTATTTTATTATATCCTTCACATCGATAACAACACAGTTTTATGAGTTTATATAGAATACTTCATTATTTCTCAATATGTTTCAGGTACCAATTTTATAAGATACGTTTTCCAAAGAAAAGTTGAATTCCTTACACCATTCGATAAAATGCCCCCAAATATGGTAAGTTACAAGCTAAAATGAAGAATTAAAAGTATATTTCATAACATGGTGTTAATTTTTAACAATTTTCATTATTGTTTCCATTTTTTCCAGCAAGATATGTGAAAAAATTACCTGCGATGAATAAAAAAAGGATAAGTCAAAATGTCCAAACAGCGGGTTCAAATGAACTACTCTCTGTTCCACGTGGCCATAATTTTTATTCACAAAAAACATTGTATTAAGAACTTTCATCATAAGTTTTTATAATAAAGTACTTTTGCTTAAAGAAAGTTTAATTTTAATGTATGAACATTTTCATAATAGTAAAACGGTTTGTTGTTCCTTTAATTATTTAATTTCTCTGTACTGTGGAATGATTGATTTAAAAATAGTTTAATCGTCGACATTTTAAAGAGAATGTTAACCAATTTTTATTATCGGGTTTCCCACAAAATAAGCAAGTAAAACAAAATAATACTGACTTTTTAACTTGGTAGGGGTATATAACATAGCTTATATAGAAAAGACCGATAACGCCTGTAAGAAAGTGGCTCTGTGGTATGTTGTCCCATTCCCGGCGAAACGTCGGCTTGAGATGGTCGGCCCTTTGATATTTTTTATAGTGCAAAGCTTACTCTTTAAAATGACCAAGTCCGACGGATTCATAAACGAAGATTTTGATGGCCATTATTCTACCGCACAAATTGAGGCACCTCCGTTTACAGTCATTCTTTACAGACATCCTTTTGGAATGTCCATAATCTGCTGCCTAAATGTTTGTCTGCCCTGGGCTTTAATACTGCCTTTTGGACATTTTCTCTATAATATTCGGCATTTATTTCAACCCCACGAGCGATCGTCGGTGGCTATTGAGTTCTGGTGACCTTCGATTGTAAATTTTCAAATGATTCCTTTGGTAAGTGAGCCTGATCATTATACCCTGAACCAAACTGTGGAATATGTGAGTTAGTTCCTAGCCTTCGCAGTTCCTATGCTCAGGCACCCACACTGAAAAAACAGTGAACCCTTTTCCATTGCAAAATGAACTAAACTGTAGTAATATTGACCATGATTTAGCCCTTAAGATTTTTTTCAACTTGTCTAGTTTATAATTTTCTTGAATTTTAGTTCATTTATAACATTGTAGTTTAGTTCATTTTTACAACACCATAAGATTTATATACCCCTACCAAGTTAAAAAGTCAGTATTATTTTGGTTTACTTGGTTATTTTGTGAGAAACCCGATAATAAAAATTGGTTAACAGTCTCTTTAAAATGTCGACGACTAAACTATTTTTAAATCAATCATTCCACAGTACAGAGAAATTAAATAATTAAAGGAACAACAAACCGTTTTACTATTATGAAAATTTTCATACATTAAAATTAAACTTTCTTTAAGCAAAAGTACTTTATTATAAAAACTTATGATGAAAGTTCTTAATACAATGTTTTTTGTGAATAAAAATTATGACCACGTGGAACAGAGAGTAGTTCATTTGAACTCGCTGTTTGGACATTTTGACTTATCCTTTTTTATTCATCGTAGGTAATTTTTAATGAAAATTGTTAAAAATTAACACCATGTAACTTTTCTTTGGAAAACGTATCTCATAAAATTTGTACCTGAAACAATTAGAGAAATAATGAAGTATTCTAAATAAACTCATAAAACTGTGTTGTTATCGATGTGAAATGTATAATAAAATAAATATTCTAGTTGAAAGTAAGCCAAAGTTTTAATATAAAACTTACCAATTCTGTATTAAATTGTACGCTGAGGGGAAATATAAAAAGTTGTCCAAATTTATTTGGGTTACTCTGAAATTATATATTTATTTTTTACATTAAATAAAATTATTAAATAGGTTTTCAAAAATCTAATGAAAAAAATAATAATATGCATAAAAAACCAAATATTCTTGATATCCCTAGACAGTCATCATTCGTCAAAATGACGACACGTAATTTCATTTTCGATTTAAAATGCATTTTAGTCTATTGGGAAATGGTAAATTTAAGTTATACTAATTCGACCGTTATATGAATTTTTGTTTTATACTACTTAAAACCAAATTTAGTAAGAAAATAAATTCAAGTTTGGTTCACTTTTCGCTCACGATGAAAATTATAGCGTCTTGAAATCAGCCGTAGTCAAAATGACGAAGGATGACGTTAATGTACAAAAAATAAGGACGACTGTCCAGGGTTAAAGAATACTTACCAATTCACTATTAAATTACAGGCAAAGGAGTACTAAAAATTTGTCCAAATTTTTAAGGGGTTATTCTGAAATTAAATATTTGTTTTTACATTAAAAATATTACATTGGTTTCCAAAAAATTTTATTAAAGAAATACTAAAATAAGGTATTAAAAAACTGTAATTTTGATGATAAAAAGGTAATAAAAACGTAAATATTCTAGTCGAAAAAAGGCAATTTTTAAAAGAAAACTTACCAATTCTCTATTTTTTAAATTTGTACGAATCCATCTGGAGTTGCTCTGAAATTAAATATTGTTTTTACAACAAAGAAAAACATTAAACTGATTTCCAAAAAAATTAATTAACAAATAATAATATACATAAAAAATATTCTTTTTAAAAGAAAGTCTTAAAAAAATACTTACCAATTTATGAATAAACTATACGCTGAGATATAACAAAAATTTTCCAAATTCATCTGGAATTGAATATTATTTTTTTACATAGAATAATAAAAATTTCAATACACTTTCAACATATTTTCCTAAATATTCTTAATAACTTTTAAATAAATATTAAATAAATATTAATATATATTTTAAATAAATATTAATAACTTTCATTTAAAAGGTTTAATTATCAAACACAAATATATGTCTCAAAAATCCAAAATATTCCACGTCTTTATATTCCCTTGTTGCATACCAGCTAAAAAGATGCAACAGCCCACGCCAACGCCAACTATACAACTGAAGCATGCCAAACAAAACCAAGCAAAGCCAAAACATTCCTACAACAACAAAAACACATGTGCCTTTATTGAAAACAACACCTCATCCAGCCAAATAAGCCATCCGCGAATAACAAACACACACACACAAACCACTAAATGGACAAAAATAAAAACAACCCCACGCTCATGTATACACAACAAAACTCAAGTAACATCATCTTTACATTAATCACATTCCACTATTCCGATAAAGATCTCTGTACTATGCATTAGTTCATCGCATCTGCTGACAATTTACTCTAAGAATAATATTCGTAAAGGCACACCAGTTTATGAACGATGAAACGTTTAACTTAAAATTTGCAAAATTTTCATGAAATGTTATCTACCATTTTTGACGAAAATGTCTATAAATTTAATTACATGTGAACTAAAAATATTTCATTGGGTAATTTTTTACCAACAATTATTAACTATAGGAATTGTCAGTAAGAAATTCCTATCCACTTTCAAGTTCATTTTTCGTAAAAAAATATTTTCTCATACAAAAAAATCTTATAGTAAATTGCACTTATTATTTAGAAAATACTTTACATTTCACAAGTAGTTTTATAGCATGACAAACGAATTTTTAACTACCAGTTAAGAAATTTTTTAAGGAAATTTCCATCGTATTTTGTAGGCCACGAACTAAACGATTGCTACTTAGAATTTGTAAAATTTCCTTTCGAGTAGTTAATTTTCGTTGAAGATACGAAAAATGAACTAAAATTCTGGAAAATTCTTGTAATAAATTATTGTAAAAATCTTCTTAAATTTACGAGACACTTTTTTTTCTGTGCATATTAGGTAAATATTGTACTGCTCAGCCATTTCGTTAGAGAGATTTTTTTCATTTTATTGCAGGTTGATTGTACGAGTATATACCAATTTGCCACCTTTTTTATTGCTAATATTTCAGCCATAAACTACTACAGTGCTTGGGCAATATTTCTGTGATTTTTAGTTCAACCATTTTTAAATGTATCTACTTGTCTATCAATTTGGAATCATCGGTAAAGGAATCAACATAGCTTTTATTGCCTGGGGTCTGTGTACACCACACCTCTCTGTTGGGATTTAGTGTTTGAAATTTCTTGCCGAAAAGTTACAAAAGTCCATGATCTACTACGCTTGGCACATTTCGCATTATTTTGAAGAACGAATTTTGACCGTGATTGGAAATCGATATTTTCATGTTGCAATAAACAGAATTACACAATTCTTATTAAACCCCTTTCGTGGGATATTGGGAGATATATACATAATTATGTTATTTCTTTACTCCACCCTAATGCTGCATATACAAGAAAAGTTTTTCTTTCATACAGTGGTTGCATGCATCATCCAAATAATTCTCTAAGTTAGAGCAATACACATGGGGAAGAAGACAAACAATGGCAGGAAATGAAGAAAAGTACTATGAGGACTTCTTTTGCCACTACCGCCATTGGCTCATCGCGTACAAGACAACAAATATTTGTTGAATGCATCTATTTTTGTTTTTTTTTTTTTTGTATTTGGCACAATTCCACTCTACAAGGAGGCATAGACCTGGAAGAGGATCCTTCTAAGATTTATCCAGAGTTTTTTTTTATATAATCCTTAAATGCAAACATGGGAAAGGATAAAACGAATGGCATTTCCACTGTTTTTGGCATCCAAAAAATATAAAAAAAAACCAGTAAGGAAAGTCTAAAGTCGGGCGGGGCCGACTATATTATACCCTGCACCACTTTGTAGATCTAAATTTTCGATACCATATCACATCCGTCAAATGTGTTTGGGGCTATATATAAAGGTTTGTCCCAAATACATACATTTAAATATCACTCGATCTGGAAGAATTTGATAGACTTCTACAAAATCTATAGACTCAAAATTTTAAGTCGGCTAATGCACTAGGGTGGAACACAATGTTAGTAAAAAAATATGGGAAACATTTAAATCTGGAGCAATTTTAAGAAAACTTCGCAAAAGTTTTTTTATGATTTATCGCTCGATATATATGCATTATATGTTTAGGAAAATTAGAGTCATTTTTACAACTTTTCGACTAAGCAGTGGCGATTTTACAAGGAAAATGTTGGTATTTTGACCATTTTTGTCGAAATCAGAAAAACATATATATGGGAGCTATATGTAAATCTGAACCGATTTCAACCAAATTTGGCACGCATAGCTACAATGCTAATTCTACTCCCTATGTAAAATTTCAACTAAATCGGAGTTAAAAATTGGCCTCTACGGTCATATGAGTGTAAATCGGGCGAAAGCTATATATGGGAGATATATCTAAATCTGAACCGATTTTAACCAAATTTGGCACGCATAGCTACAATGCTAATTCTACTCCCTGTGCAAAATTTCAACTAAATCGGAGCAAAAAATTGGCCTCTGTGGTCATATGAGTGTAAATCGGGCGAAAGCTATATATGGGAGATATATCTAAATCTGAACCGATTTCAACCAAATTTGGCACGCATAGCTACAATGCTAATTCTACTCCCTGTGCAAAATTTCAACTAAATCGGAGCAAAAAATTGGCCTCTGTGGTCATATGAGTGTAAATCGCGCGAAAGCTATATATGGGAGCTATATCTAAATCTGAACCGATTTCAACCAAATTTGGCACACATAGCTACAATGCTAATTCTACTCCCTGTGCAAAATTTCAACTAAATCGGAGCAAAAATTGGCCTCTGTGGTCATTGAGTGTAAATCGGGCGAAAGCTATATATGGGAGCTATATCTAAATCTGAACCGATTTCAACCAAATTTGACACGCATAGCTACAATGCTAATTCTACTCCCTGTGCAAAATTTCAACTAAATCGGAGCAAAAAATTGGCCTCTGTGGGCAAATGAGTGTAAATCGGGCGAAAGCTATATATGGGAGCTATATCTAAATCTGAACCGATTTGGCTGATATTTTGCAAGTTTTTCGAGACTCATAAAATATTCGGATGTACGGAATTTGAGGAAGATCGGTTGATATACACGCCAATTATGACCAGATCGGTGAAAAATATATATGACAGCTATATCTAAATCTGAACCGATTTTTTCCAAAATCAATAGGGATCGTCTTTGAGCCGAAACAGGACCCTGTACCAAATTTTAGGACAATCGGACCAAAACTGCGAGCTGTACTTTGCACACAAAAATACATCAACAGACAGACAGACAGACAGACGGACAGACAGACAGACAGACAGACAGACAGACAGACAGACAGACAGACAGACGGACATCGCTAAATCGACTCAGAATTTAATTCTAAGACGATCGGTATACTAAACGATGGGTCTCAGACTTTTCCTTCTTGGCGTTACATACAAATGCACAAACTTATTATACCCTGTACCACAGTAGTGGTGAAGGGTATAAATAGGAGGCATTTTCCCAGATTCTAGAATACATATGGCCTTAAGTCAAATTTATATTAAAGCCATCTTCATGGAAACTACGCCCCATCACCATCATCAAATAAACGCTTTTATCCCCAGGATAAGACGAGACATTTCACAACGATTCAATTCGTTGCGATTCATTGATGGAGAAAAGGAGAAGAAAATAAAGTCTAAAAGCCTAAGACAAGCCAAATATTTAGATCTCTACATATACGGGGTGGCTGATATTTATTGTAACCAACTTCAGGTTGTTATCACTTCCAAAATGCTCGTTTGACATATATATTCCAGTGAGTATTTTGATCTATTACATGCAAAAATAAAGTTCAAGCGTGATAGTATTGTTTTCCTATATATTTGGCAGGGAACCACAAAGTGGCTATTGTTAGACCTACTTGTGAATAAATTATTAGTTTTTACTCGCTATGGTGACACTGACATTGTTGCATGACGTCCAAAAAGTGGACAAAAAAGTCGATAACTACTCCAGAAATTATTGCAACTGTGAAGACCAGATTTGATTGAAATATTGAAAATTGTTCTTGACGATTGAATTGAAGCAAGGACTTAACGATACATAAAAAACGTTAGATTGGAAAGAGCCAATGTATTGTTTCGTTTGCAGCAGAGTGTCCAGTTATCGAATTTGGTTTTCTTAATGAGAAGTCATTCCAAAGTGATCAGTTTGTGAACAAACAAAAAATGTGGTTTACTTGCCAAAGAGGTCAGCTGAAAATTTAGGCCTTTAATTAGCTATCAGATTGAATATTTGGTGAACAAAAAATGACCGAGTTTACTTGCCAAAGAGGTCAGCCGGAAATTTACGCCTTCATTGTCCACCAGAAGTCAAGCTCAAGCGCCGCCGATTGTAATGATATGGACTGCCGCAATGGCTAATTGTCGCTCCCCGCTAATATTCATCGATCATGAAGTCAAAATAAATGCCGATTATTTTCGAAACACAATGGCCTCCAAAGCTCCGGATCTCAATGTGTTGTGTCTGGGAAATTTTGGAGAATACGATTTGCACTAAAAAAAACCAAAGTGTAGATTATTTCAAGAATGCGCTTTCGCCGGGAACAAGCCAAAGTACCAAAGAGCCACTTTCGCAAAGTGTGATGGCGTTCCATGGACTGCAGTGTTGCCAGAAGTAGGGGAAATTCCCTAAATGTAGTTTTTTTCTAATATTTCGCGTCTTGTAGAGACGTAGAGGCACAATGTAGGGACTTTTCACTCAACACAATTTTTAATACTTTTTAAATTTGGTATTACAAATTTTAGCTCTAGAAGAGGAAATTAGTAACGGCTTATTTTCTTTGTAAAAATTTCACCCAAAATTGCTGTTAATATTTTATATGAATCTTTATATGGTTTTTTCTGCCACATTTTTACTAAAAAAACGCCGTTTTTTAACCTTTTTAAGCCGCCAACATCCAAACTACTTACCCGATTTGAAAATTTTCTGAGAATGAGTTGTAGGCGGCTCAATTTTCTTTAATTTGAGTAGTATTAAGATCAAAAAGGTTAAAGAAAACGAAAGATATGCTCAAAATTGGAAGTGTACCTCCAAAAATTTAAAAAAAATTGTGTCTCGAAAACCAATCGACAGAAAATTTTTTAAAAATCATTTTCGTGTTTAGTAGGTCATAATCAATAAGAAAAAATATGCTAGAAACAATTCACAGAGAAAAGTTTGTTATTTGTTGCCTAGTGTTATCAGAATAAATTCAATATAGAAAATTTTGTCAAAATTTTATTTCTATAGAAAATTTTATCAAAATTTTATTTCTATAGAAAATTTTGTCAACATTTTATTTCTATAGAAAATTTTTTCAAAATTTTATTTCTATAGAAAATTTTATCAAAATTTTATTTCTATAGGAAATTTTGTCAAAATGTTATTTCTATAGAAAATGTTGTCAAAATGTTATTTCTATAGAAAATTTTCTCAATATTTTATTTCTATAGAATATGTTGTCGACATTTTATTTCTATATAACATTTTGTCAAAATTTTATTTCTATAGAAAATTTTGTCAAAATTTTATTTCTATAGAAAATTTTATCAAAATTTTATTTTAAAAGAAAATTTTGTCAAAATTCTATTTCTATAGAAAATTTTATCAAAATTTTATTTCTATAGAAAATTTTGTCAAAATTTTATTTCTATAGAACATATTGTCAAAATTTTATTTCTATAGAAAATTTTATCAAAATTTTATTTCTATAGAAAATTTTATCAAAATTTGATTTCTATAGAAAATTTTGTCAAAATTGTATTTCTATAGAAAATTTTGTCAAAATTGTATTTCTATAGAAAATTTTGTCAAAATTTTATTTCTAGAGAAAATTTGGTAACAATTTTATTTCTATAGAAAATTTTGTCAAAATTTTTTTTTCTAAAGAAAATTTTGTCACAATTTTATTTCTAAGGAAAATTTTGTCACAATTGTATTTCTATAGAAAATTTTGTCAAAATTTTATTTCTATAGAAAATTTTCTCAAAAGTTTATTTCTATAGAGATTTTATCTACCAAAACATCAAGAATTCTACCAATCTACCAAACAGAAGAAATCTATTATTTTTGGTAGAATTCTACCAACTGTGGTAACCGTGGTGGTAATACAAATTTATTTTTACGTAATATACGTTGCATTTTCATATCGATGTCTTCATTACAAAGTACGCTAAGTCTAACAAGTAAGAAAGTCTAAAGTAGGGCGGGGCCGACTATATTATACCCTGCACCACTTTGTAGATCTAAATTTTCGATACCATATCACATCCATCAAATGTGTTGGGGGCTATATATAAAGGTTTGTCCCAAATACATACATTTAAATATCACTCGATCTGGACAGAATTTGATAGACTTCTACAAAATCTATAGACTCAAAATTTATGTCGGCTAATGCACTAGGGTGGAGCACAATGTTAGTAAAAAACCAGTAAGGAAAGTCTAAAGTCGGGCGGGGCCGACTATATTATACCCTGCACCACTTTGTAGATCTAAATTTTCGATACCATATCACATCCGTCAAATGTGTTGGGGGCTATATAAAGGTTTGTCCCAAATACATACATTTAAATATCACTCGATCTGGAAGAATTTGATAGACTTCTACAAAATCTATAGACTCAAAATTTAAGTCGGCTAATGCACTAGGGTGGAACACAATGTTAGTAAAAAAATATGGGAAACATTTAAATCTGAAGCAATTTTAAGGAAACTTTGCAAAAGTTTATTTATGATTTATCGCTCGATATATATGTATTAGAAGTTTAGGAAAATTAGAGTCATTTTTACAACTTTGCGACTAAGCAGTGGCGATTTTACAAGGAAATTATTGGTATTTTGACCATTTTTGTCGAAATCAGAAAAACATATATATGGGAGATATATCTAAATCTGAACCGATATCAACCAAATTTGGCACGCATAGCTACAATGCTAATTCTACTCCCTGTGCAAAATTTCAACTAAATCGGAGCAAAAAATTGGCCTCTGTGGTCATATGAGTGTAAATCGGGCGAAAGCTATATATGGGAGATATATCCAAATTTGAACCGATTTCAACCAAATTTGGCACGCATAGTTTCAATGCTAATTCTACTCCCTGTGCAAAATTTCAACTAAATCGGAGTTAAAAATTGGCCTCTGTGGTCATATGAGTGTAAATCGGGCGAAAGCTATATATGGGAGATATATCCAAATCTGAACCGATTTCAACCAAATTTGGCACGCATAGTTTCAATGCTAATTCTACTCCCTGTGCAAAATTTCAACCAAATGAGTGTAAATCGGGCGAAAGCTATATATGAGAGCTATATCTAAATCTGGACCGATTTGGCTGGTATTTTGCAAGTTTTTCGAGACCCATAAAATATTCGGATGTACGGAATTTGAGGAAGATCGGTTGATATACACGCCAATTATGAGCAGATCGGCGACAAATATATATGGCAGCTATATCTAAATCTGAACCGATTTTTTCCAAAATCAATAGGGATCGTCTTTGAGCCGAAACAGGACCCTATACCAAATTTTAGGACAATCGGACTAAAACTGCGAGCTGTACTTTGCACACAAAAATACATCAACAGACAGACAGACAGACGGACAGACAGACGGACAGACAGACAGACGGATATCGCTAAATCGACTCAGAATTTAATTCTAAGCCGATCCGTATACTAAAAGGTTGGTCTATGATTACTCCTTCTTGGCGTTACATACAAATGCACAAACTTATTATACCCTGTACCACAGTAGTGGTGAAGGGTATAAATATGGGAAACATTTAAATCTGAAGCAATTTTAAGGAAACTTCGGAAAAGTTTATTTATGATTTATCGCTCGATACATATGTATTAGAAGTTTAGGAAAATTAGAGTCATTTTTGACAACTTTTCGACTAAGCAGTGGCGAGTTTACAAGGAAAATGTTGGTATTTTGGCCATTTTTGTCGAAATCACAAAAAGATATATATGGAGCTATATCTAAATCTGAACCGATTTCAACCAAATTTGGCACGCATAGCTACAATGCTAATTTTACTCCCTGTGCAAAATTTCAAATAAATCGGAGTTAAAAATTGGCCTCTGTGGTCATATGAGTGTAAATCGGGCGAAAGCTATATATGGGAGATATATCCAAATCTGAACCGATTTCAACCAAATTTGGCACGCATAGCTACAATGCTAATTCTACTCCCTGTGCAAAATTTCAACTAAATCGGAGCAAAAAATTGGCATCAGTTGTCATATGAGTGTAAATCGGGCGAAATCTATATATGGGAGATATATCTAAATCTGAACCGATTTCAACCAAATTTGGCACGTATAGTTATAATGCTAATTCTACTCCCTGTGCAAAATTTTAATTAAATCGGAGTTAAAAATTGGCCTCTGTGGTCATATGAGTGCAAATCGGGCGAAAGCTATATATGGGAGCTATATCTAAATCTGAACTGATTTGGCTGATATTTTGCAAGTTTTTCGAGACTCATAAAATATTCGGATGTACGGAATTTGAGGAAGATCGGTTGATACACACGCCAATTATGACAAGATCGGTGAAAAATATATATGGCAGCTATATCTAAATTTGAACCGATTTTTTCCAAAATCAATAGGGATCGTCTTTGAGCCGAAAGAGGACCCCATACCAAATTTTAGGACAATCGGACTAAAACTGCGAGCTGTACTTTGTACACAAAAATACACCAACAGACAGACAGACAGACGGACATCGCTAAATCGTCTCAGAATTTAATTCTAAGCCGATCCGTATACTAAAAGCTTGGTCTATGATTACTCCTTCTTGGCGAAGGGTATAAAAATTGGCCTCTGTGGTCATATGAGTGTAAATCGAGCGAAAGCTATATATGGGTGCTATATATAAATCTGAACCGATTTCAATCAAATTTGGCACGCATAGCTACAATGCGAAATCTACTCCCTGTCCAAAATTTCAACCAAATTGGGCCAAAACTCTGGCTATTAGTACCATATTAGTCCATATCGGGCGAAATATATATATGGGAGCTATATCTAAATCTGAACCGATTTCAATCAAATTTTGCACACTTAACTATACGACTAAGTGTTATGTTCGTACAAAACGTCAAGAAAATCGGTATAAAACACTGGCTGCTGGGTCCATATTAGTGCATATCGGGCGAAAGATATATATGGGAGCTATATCTAAATCTGAACCGATTTCTTCCAAAATCAATAGGCTTCTTTCTGACCCAAAATAGGAACATCTGCCAAATTTGAAGGCGATTGGACTTAAATTGTGACCTAGACTTTGATCACAAAAATGTGTTCACAGACAGACGGACGGACAGACGGACATGGTTATATCGACTCAGGGCCCCACCCTGAGCATTATTGCCAAAGACACCCTGCGTCTATCTCGTCTCCTTCTGGGTGTTACAAACATATGCACTAACTTATAATACCCTGTTCCACAGTGTGGCGCAGGGTATAAAAAGTGAATTTTACAGGAAAAAAGTTCAAAGTTTTTTTTTGTGGAATTTCTCAAAAACTGTATGAGATAGAAATTCCCTTATTTTCGGTCTTAAAATAATATTTATTATAATTTTTTTTAGTATGTACGAACTCAAAATAGTGACCATCGACCTTGGGGTAAATAGAAATTCCGAAGATTATGGGGAAAATGTTCTGAAGCCAATAGACTATAGACATTCTGAAGCACTATCATATCCAGCAAGAAGAGCTTAAAAGGATGTACCTTGCTTAATTTTTACCTCACAATGGCCTGAAAAATCTTCGGATCTCAAGCCGTTGAAATTTTGTTCCATGGGTCATTTTGGAGAGTAAGAATGACCGTATCAAGACGGTCGTTCACCGAGAAAAAACGGAGGTTCTTCACTTGATTTCCCCCGAGCAATCCACCCCAAAATCTCACGATCTCAATCCGTTGGTCTTTTGCGATTGAGGTAATTTAGAGAGTAAGGATGGAACTAACCAAAAGCTCGATCATCTTAAGACGGCCGTGACCAGGAATGAGCCAAAATACCGCAGAGTCTCTTTCGTACAGCGTGTGATGTCTTTGTCGGCCATTTGATGGTCATAATTCGTGCCTAAAGGAAGCCAATTCGAACAAATTTAATCTGATTCCAAAAAATGATGGTATTTCCCATATTTTTTGCTGTTGAACAACGAAAAATTAAAAATGTGGAACAACATGAAATAAAAAATGAAAAATATACCTTGTTGCATTGCACATCAGTCACTCTGTATAAGAACTCCAACATACACTACACCATTGCTACTGGAAAGAGGGAGAGGGAGGGAGAATTTGGCAATCACATGTCTAACTCGCAGAAGTATATAAGAATAGTGCGGATGTCTTGATGGCATTCACATCTATGAATCGAAATGGGAAATTGATTTTGTGCAGCAAATAGACTTTGATATTTTGGCAGGAGCTGAACTGGAATCGGTAGCAAGAGCAGCGGCAACCATTCGAATTACTGCAAGCTAGATTTTCATTGATGTTTGGTAAATTTCAATGTTGCATGGGTTATCTTCATATTCTGTGAGAATGGGGTAACTCAGGGTGGGCACAATGACAAAGACGTGTAGATATGGGTGTTTTGCAAAGATAGTTTGTGTTTCAAACAAAATACAGGAGGCATCATCAAAATTGCAGGATATGAAGTTGAAGTAGTTAGACAACATTTCCTTATTTCATATATAATATTGGTCGCACAGTGGTTAAATAGTTTAGCATTTTTATTTGAAATGTTTAATTTTATGGCCACATAAAAATCTCCGTATGTCTGTTGTAAACACGCTATAGCTTTCACAATAATGAAGCAGTCGTGCTTAAATTTGGTTTTATGTTTCAATACAGTCCTCTAGGTACCTTCCTGAAGGTAGTGTTGCCAGTATTGGGAATTTTGCTCTAAATTTAGGATATTTTTGATGGGAGGGAAGAACATTGAGTTGGGGACTTGGAAATTTGATGTAAAATTTTTATTTAATTGATGGTTTTTTGGGACCAAAATCTCAGTAAATAAATCAGGTCTAGAACAAGGTACTATAAGCTAGTGCATAAATTTGCAACACCCTGAAGGACACGAAATAGACACATTGTATCCTTAGAAATATTGCGTAGGGCCGGCCCCTGAGTCAATCTAACCATGCCAGTCTGTCTGTGAACATATTTTGGTAATCAAAGTCTAGGTCGCTGTTTGGGTTCAAATTCAGATTTTGCACAGATATGTTGTTAGGGTTGGAATAAAACTACGGTTGCCAAAAAATAATCTACGAAAATTTTAAGAAAGTTTTACCAAAAATTTACCAAATTTACAAAAATCTTATTTTGAAGTTTTTGATCAAATATATGTTTTAGTGTCTTATTATTTTATTTGAGAAATTTTGTTTCAGTATTTGCAAAAATATATATGTTATGATCACTCCTATTAGGGACAATTTGCATCAACACAATGTTGTCAAAATTTTATTTCTATTGAAAATTTTGTCAAAATTTTATTTCTATAGAAAATTTAAGTAGCTCGTAGTTGGGGAGAAATATTTTACAAAATCTACCAAAACATAATAAATTCTACCAATCTGCCAAACAGTAACAACATCTACCATTTTTGGTAGAATTCTATCAACTGTAGTAGAATTTGGTTTGCTTAACATTTATTGATATCGGTTCAGATTTAGATATAACGCCCATATCTTTCTTTTGCCCGATTTAACATTCTAGCAATACATGCCAAATTTGATCTATAAAGAGGTGTAGGGTATAATAGTCGGCCCAGCCCGATTTGAGTCTTTCCTTTTTATACCCTCCACCATAGGATGGGGGTATATTAACTTTGCCATTCCGTTTGTAACACATCAAAATATTGCTCTAAGACCCCATAAAGTATATATATTCTGGGTCGTGGTGAAATTCTGAGTCGATCTGAGCATGTCCGTCCGTCTGTTGAAATCAAGCTAACTTTCGAACGAAACAAACTATCGACTTGAAACATGGCACAAATAGTTGTTATTGATGTAGGTCGGATGTTATTGCAAATGGGCCATATCGGTCCACTTTTACGTATAGCCCCCATATAAACGGACCCCCAATTTTGGCTTGCAGACCCTCTAAGACAAGCAAATTTCATCCGATCCGTCTGAAATTTGGTACATGGTGTTAGTATATGGTCTTTAACAACCATGCAAAAATTGGTCCACATCGGTCCATAATTATATATAGCCCCCATATAAACCGATCCCCAGATTTGGCTTGCGGAGCCTCTAAGAGAAGGAAATTTCATCCGATCCGGCTGAAATTTGGTACATGGTGTTAATATATGGTCTTTAACAACCATGCAAAAATTGGTCCACATCGGTCCATAATTATATATAGCCCCCATATAAACCTATCCCCAGATTTGGCTTGCGGAGCCTCTAAGAGAAGCAAAATTCATCCGATCCGGCTGAAATTTGGTACATGGTGTTAATATATGGTCTCTAAAAACTATGAAAAAATTGGTCCACATCAGTCAATAATTATATATAGCCCCCATATAAACCGATTCCCCGATTTGGCTTGCGGAGCCTCTAAGAGAAGCAAAATTCATCCGATCCGGCTGAAATTTGGTACATGGTGTTAGTATATGGTCTCTAATAACCATGCAAAAATTGGTCCACATCGGTACATAATTATATATAGCCCCCATATAAACCGATCACCAGATTTGATTTCCGGAGCCTCTTGGAAGACCAAAATTCATCTGATTCAGTTGATATTTGGTACGTGGTGTTAATATATGGTATCAAACACCCATGCAAAAATTGGTTGAAATCGGCCCATAATTATATATATGCCCCATATAAACCGATCCCCAGATTTGACCTCCGGAGCAAAATTCATCCGATTCGGTTGAAATTTGGTACATGATATTAGTATATGGTATCCAACAACCATGCAGGAATTGGTACATATCAGTCCATAATTATGTATAACCCCCATATAAACTGATCCCCAGGTTTGACCTCGAGTCAGTTGAAATTCGGTACATTGTGCTAGTATATGACCGTTAACAACCATGCCTAAATAGGTCCATATCGGTCTATAGTTAATATAGCCCTCAGATAATCCCCAATCACACAAAAATTGGTCCCTATCAAGTTCATAATTGCATATAGCCCCCATATAAGCGACCCCCATATTTCAATTATGGCTCTCTACGTACCGTGCAAAAGTCCATATCGTCCATATACCTCTTTGTCTAATATATACCACGTATGGACTAACTCACAATTTAGAAAACGATGTTAAGAAGTTTTAAGATACCTTGCCATCGGTAAGTATTACCACAACCCAAGTAATTCGATTGTAGATGACAGTCTTTCGTAGAAGTTTCTACGCAATCCATGGTGGAGGTTACATAAGATTCGGCCTGGCCGAACTTACGGCCGTATATACTTGTTTTTAACTTTTTTTAACAAAAGAAAAACATGTCGGAAATGTCAAAAAATTTTAGATTTTTCTCGAAGTGGCACAAATTATAGCCTTCAAACAGTCAATAAAGCCATCACACGCTGCACGAAAGTGGCTCAGCGGTATTCTGGACCATTCCCGGCGAAAAGCCGTCTTGAAATGATTGACATTTTGGTATTTTTTAGTACCAACCTTACTCTCCAAAATTCAGACGCAAAGGCCTAACGGATTGAGATCCGTAGATTGTCTGGTAGAAATGAAGCGAGGAACCCCTTTTTTAAGCCGTTCTGGTTGACGCATGCTGAGTGCGATGCTGCTGAGTTCTGTCGGAATGTCGATGTTCTGACGCCGGAATGTTTTTGCTGCCTAGGGCTTCCATACTGCCTTTTACCGATAATATTCGGTATTTATTTGGGGTCAGGTCGATGATTACGGCCTGGAAGCGACCATAGACCGTTACGGTGGCCCACAGCATTACCATCGATGGCGTTTGAGTTCTGGTGGCCAATCAAAGGTGCAACTTTTCAGATTACCTCTTTGGACAAGAGTTAATAGAGTTTTATTTTGTTTGTTCAATTTTGAATGGCTTCTCATCGGAGAAACAAAATTCTGGCCACTTTTTGTGTAAGCAAATGAACTCCTCCGCTCATTGTAGTTTAACTTGGTGTGCTCTTGAACTTTTTGGAAGTTCACTGGCTTAAGTCCAAGCTCATTTTTCAATATGGTTTGCATTCGTTCTCGCAATATGTTCAGCTGAAGTTTTCTACCACTGCTGCGTGCATTTCTATCAAATCTGGCCTTCAGTTTTCGGATAATTTCTGGTGTTGTTGGGAGCTACCGTGGTGTAATGGTCAGCATACTCGCCCTGCATATATGTGGTGGTGGAGTCAACCGCAGTTTCGACTGAACAGCGGTGGATTATCCGCTCTCAGTAATGCTGGTAACATTTCCGAGTGTTTTTCGAGGTGGTTTCACTACAATGTGAAACGCCGTTCAGACTCGGGTACACAGAAAAAAAAGTGTCTTGTAAATTTAAGGACCATTTTGACTTCCACATAGTTCAACAAATTTACTGTAATATAGTTCATTTTTCGTAACCACAACGAAAATTAACTTAGCTAAAGCAAAACTTATAAAAATTCAGTAAATGTTTTTTAGTTCACTAACTACGAAATGGGAAGGATTTTTCTTTAAATAAATTTCCAACACAGTAGTTAATGCATCGTTGATTCTATTATAAAAATACATGGGCAATATAAAAATCTTACTACGAAATGTGGACAATTTACTAAGAAAAAATTTTGTATGGAAACAAATTTTTGTAGTAAAAATTAACTTAACGACATTACCGATTCGTACGATGGCTACCTACAGATTATTTCCCTTTTTATTATATGTTGGAGTGTTTTTATTCACATTGAACATTTTAGTTAAAATAGAATAAAAATTAGTTAATATAATCCTTGACAGGTGTATATAATTTCTTATAGATTCCTCATAGATTTGGTATATATTTTACCTTAACTTATAGATAGAATTCCAACTAATCAATAAACGTGCTACTGGAAAATGTGAGTGCATCATGTGAGGGAGTTTTTAGAGACATTTTGTGTATATCTCGTATGATTGTTTGTGTTTGTTATTGCGTCATTTATGCTGTTGTTGGTTGTTTTGATTCTAGAGACAATGGAATGTTCCTTGTGTGTTGTTGGTATCTTTTGTGGTGAGAGTTGTTTTTTTGCAATAGCAAGATCAGAAAGGGATCGTGTGTGTGTGTGGAGTTGTTTTTCTTTACGGCAGGTATGTATCCCTTATGACTATTTGTGTCTTTGAGTTTTATTGTTGCATTCAGTTATGTTGATGCATTTATGAAGTGCACACGTGGATTTAATTTTGCAAAATTGTACGTGCGTTATTGGTGTTTATTAATGAAAATACATTTATTTCGAAACATTTTAGAAACTGAGAAGTGAATGATGTGATGTTAGAGGAATCAAAAACGCTTTTTATTGATAAAAAACAAATAACAGATTAAGGAACTGTATATTTCTGTTAATATGTTAGTTTAAAATTAGTGCGGATTTTAAATTGATTTACATAAAAAATATACAACATGAGTGGTAATAGAATGATTTATATTTATTCTACATCTGGATCACAGGTTGAGAAGCAACCATTTTTTTGAATCTATATTTTTTATGTTACAGCAATTCCTACAGGTGAGTACTAAGTTCGAGTTTAGCCGCAAAGTATAAAATTATACGTCTTCGATACAAATTTAAATATAACTTGATGGAGAATAGCCCAAATCAAGTTTTCTATAAAGATTATTTTTTATAATGGATTATTAAAGAAAACTTATCATGGAAATTGCAATTTTAGCCGCTAAACTCGAACTTAATATCCATCTTAAATACTAAATGCTATACTGACAAGTGGAAATTATGTCTAATTTTATAATATTTTTTATTTCAAATATATTCTGAGAATAATTTCAATAACGTCCCATTTGTCCATGGATATGATTCCAATAATGTACCTACTGGATGGATTTTTCAATGTGGTAAGTTTTTCTATAAACGGTATTTTGTCCGTTTTTAATAAAACCAAAATTTCAATTTATTAAAAATTATTTTTTTCCCTTGCAGGTAGACAGGTCTCGTAATGGTAATTTTTTGAATATTCTTACTGTTTAATACTAATTAAGCTGATATCCTTATTGGCTCTAGGAAATACTCTTGAAAACCGTAAGTTAAAGATCAATATGAACGATAGAATTAATTAATTAATAATATTTTTCTTATATTTTGTATAACTTTGCAATTTCAGATGCTTATAAGCCAAATCCGCCCAACAAAAGTTAGCCAAAATCGATGAAATTGGACAATTCAATTGAATATAGCAACTTATGCCACATATATATTTCATATGGATAGAAAACATGGAAATTTAAATTAATTAGTTTAGTCCTAATAACATAGAATATTACTCTTTTGAAGAAGCAATTACTAACTACCGACAAGTAAATGCGTCCAACGTACTAATAAAAATATTTCCTTTATTGTATATCATAAGCCATAGTTTTGTGTAATATAATAATAATTTTTTGAAATAAAATACTGGTGGTTATAGAAAATTGACTTGTTTTGTACGAAAAATTTCTTAGTTGTATACAGGCTTGTTGTACCTTTGATTCCTCAATTTCTCTACTTTTTTGAAAATTATACCGACAAATAGTTTATTTCAAACCAATTTCTTAATACAGGTTTCCCAAAAAATTGTTAATTTTTCCGTATAGCAGGAATATTTTGAATGAGTTTAACTATATTCTTCCCACAGCATAGTAATAATGAACTAAAATACGATGTAATACATGAACTAATTTATAAGAAAATCATGAACTTATCTAGATGAAAAAAATCTTTGGCGCCAAATCATGGTCATTCTTACTATGGGTTAGTTCATTTTTCATAAAAAATAGTAAACTTTTTTTTCGGTGTATAAAAAAGAGGTCCCTTGTAATTGAGATAAATATGGAATCGGGTGTGCTGCCCGTATGATAAGAGAGAAGTTCACCACTGTGGTATCACATGATAAGGGAGAAGTTCACCACTGTGGTATCAGAATGGACTGAATAGTTTAAGTGAGACTTAAATATGAGGCTACCACTACACCTTACCTAACCTACCATAGTATGTAAATGCTTCTCTAAGTGATGAATCGGGTAGGTTTAGCTGAGAATATAAAAATGTGACGTGTGTCATATGGCGCGTGGTTACACATAGGACACACGTCAGCTAAGCTTCTATCAATCGCTTATAGGTAAGAATTTAGGCGGCTGCACTTTCCTGATCTTAGTTTGGCCAATACTACTCGGATCTGCCGCGGGAGGCCTCTTACGTCCCGTGCTATGGGCGGAAGTCGGAGTCTCACCGCTTCAGTCACGAATCCTGTTCAGGCCTGTCGGGTTGCAGTTCTAGAGACTCTTTTTTGCAACGCTGTATATCACCTCTAGACGGTGAAGATCAATCCAATATTTGCGAGGTGGACATGCTAATCACTGTACCACAATGACTCCCACATGTGTAGTGACTATATCGAAATCTGAATTAGATTTAGATATCGAAATCTGAATTAGATTTAATTAATAAGGATATTAAGGCCATAAGTTGCATAGTACTTGACTCACCCGTAATTCGTTACTTTCAAGCTTATTAAATAAATTTGTGTCTATATTTTTTTGATTTAAATTGATTCATCTTAGATCACTGTAATGCTATGCCCTTCATCATATCCATATATTTTAGGGGCGAACTAAAATAAGTTCTTGACAAACACAAGAATTTATTTGAGCAAACAGCAAACACGTAAAAAGGGGGCCAAGAAAGACGCGGCAGCAAACAGAAAAACAAGAATGTGAACTAAACTGCTCGGATGCATAATTACATGTTGACATGTTAGACTGTTAGGTATAATCAGCTTTTTTCGCATGCCAGCCTCCACACAACCTCCCACATTGAACTTAACTGCTTGAATGGATCTGAGAATGTAGATGTATGTAGTTGCTCCTCTTGTCTTTTGCACTTTTTCGTTTCATTTCAGTTTTTTTGGCCAAATTTGAGTGATAGCTCATTGCTTTTACTGCTGTTTTTGTTTTCATGGCAGATAACTAGGCTTTAAGGTTTTGAGATGCCTGCCCTGCTTTCAGTTTGTTTTTGGGGCCTTTGGACTTTGAGGGCGTCGTTTGCATAGTGGAAAAATGTTGAGTTGTCATAGAATCACTTTGCTGGTATTTTTTGACTTTAATCCCGCGGGCATGTTAACACAATTTTACGTGTCACTACCACACAATGTGGATATGAGTAGCTAGAGAGTTTGCATCAAGAATGACATCAAGTCAAGGATGCGCAATGGGAATATACGCAGAAAACAAGGGCCATTGTTAAACTGATGCTAAAATTAATTTATTTTTATTGTAAACAAAGTTTATTTTGTTTTAATATAGTTTTATATATTTCTAAGATAAATTCCCCAAATTTTCATCACTACTCTGTTTTATGGGAAGGATGAAATACTTTTGCGAAAATTTACCTAATTTGTATTCCATTTTTTGAGATTTCCACAATGCATTATTAAACTGTTGTTAGGGAGCCACCGTGGTGCAATGGTTGCATACAAAGAGTCATGGGTTAAAATCTGTGTTATTTTGAATTACCCCAGTGTGGAACAAAATGTATTCGTCCTTACACATAATCATTCAATTCTTTATACCCTAAACCACATAGTGCACGCAGAGAAGGAATATGATCACCTCAAACATGTTTCAAGAGCAAAATGTTATTTTTGTATGGTGACTATGTAACATGTTTGTCACTAAAATGTTATTTTCTCGTCAAATATAAACTGCTTGCCGAAATCAGATACATGATTTCCGAGAAAATAACATAGTTGCGAAAACCATGTTACATGGTCACCACCCAAAAATAACATTTTGCTCTTAAAACATGTTTGAGGTGATCATATTCCTTCTCTGGGTGTGGTCAGGGTATAATAAGTTTGATCGGCCAAAAAATGTGCCTACCAGAAATATTGATTTTAGACCCCATAAAATATATACCGATCGACTCAGAATCACCTCCTGAGTCGATCTAGCGCTTGGTGTCCGTCCGTCTGTCCATGTATTTGTTGTTCACAGGATTCCGGTCGCAATTATTAACCGATTTTGATGAAATTTGGTACAGGGTGTTTTTTGGGCACAAGGACGAACGCTATTGAATTTGGAAGAAATCGGATCAAATTTAGATATAGCTCCCATATATATGTATCGCCCGATTTCGACAAATGGGGTCACGTTGCGCGTTTTTTCAAACGGATCGTCACCAAATTTGGCAAAAGGTAATCTTTTCCATCGCCCTTCAAGTCTGCAAAATTTCATCCAAATCGGTTCAGATTTAGATATAGCTCTCATATATATGTATCGCCCGATTTTCCCAATTTTAGCCACAAAACCTTTATTTATCAACCGATCTTACTCAAAGTTGGCTAAATATAATCTTCTATAGCACTAACTATATGTGCAAAAAATCATTGAAATCGGTTCAGATTTAGTTATAGCTCCCATATATATGTACCGCCCGATTTTTCTAAATTTGGCCATAAAACCCTTATTTATCAACCGATCTTACCCAAATTTGGCTAAATGTAGTCTTCTATAGCACTAACTATATGTGCAAAAAATCATCGAAATCGATTCAGATTTAGATATAGCTTCCATATATATGTATAGCCCGATTTTCCCAAATTTGGCCATAGAACCCTTATTTATTAACCGATCTTAATAAAAGTTGGCTAGATCCAGTTCTCTATAGTACTTACTATATGTGCAAAATTTCATCGAAATCGGTTCAGATGTAGATATAGCTCCCATATATGTATCACCCGATTTTGAAAAATTCGCCCCTAATAACCTTATGTTTGACCATAGAGGCCTCATTTCTTAACTGATCTTACTCAAATCTTGCACAAGGTGACCTTTTGTGGTATTAATCAAACCCGCAAAATATTATGCAAATTGGTTCAGATTTAGATATAGCTTCCATATATATGCATCGCTCGATTTTCCCAAATTTGGCCATAGTACTCTTATTTATTAACCAATGTTACTCAAATTTCAAATTTTGATGTACTTATACGTACTTGTAGCTCTTACATAAGAATATTGCTCGATTTTTACAAATTTGTATTTATTACCCACACTAATTTAACAATTTTCTCTTTTTTAATAATGGGCTCAATATTAGTGGCATACTAACTCCGTAGGCGCAATATCAACACAGCCAGTGTTGCTAGAAGTAGGGGAAATTCCCTATATGTAGGGTTTTTTTAATATTTAGCGTCTTGTAGGGACGTGAGGCCACAATGTAGGACATTTTCACACAACACAATTTGTAATAATTTTTACATTTTGGTGGCTCTAGAGGAGGAAATTAGAAGCCGGCAAGGCTTGATCTTTAACAATGTGTGGTAAACTTTATTCCTGTAGAGAATTTTGTCAACATTTTATTTCTATAGAACATGTTGTCAAAATTGTATTTTTATAGAAATTTTTGTCAAAATATTATTTCTATAAAAAATTTTCTCAAAATTTTATTTCTGTGGAATTTTTTCTCAAAATTTTATTTCTATAGAATTTATTGTCAAAATTTTATTTCTATAGAAATATTTCTCACAAAAATTTGTTTATAGAAACTTTTTCCAAAATTTTATTTTTATAGAGATTTAACAAAAAATTACTATTTTTGGTGGAATTCTACCAACTGTGGCAACCGTGGTGGTAATACAAATTTATATTCTAAGTTATATACGTTGCATATTCATGTTTTAAGATAATAAAGTACTTAGAACCATTTTTGTTTTGTAAAATTTTTTAAATTTAACGAAAAAGATTGTAGGGAAAATTGTTTGGAAATGTATGGGAAAGTAGGGAACTTTTTTGTCCATGTAGGGTAAACCGAACATTTTCCGTGGCAACATTGACTATGAGCTATAGTCAGATTGACACAAAGCACCCATAGACATGTACCCCTTAATTTTCTTAAATATGCAACTGCGGTTTATCTCCCAGACCTATATGTTACCCCACAAATGCTTATGATTACTAATTCTGTAATGGTGGTTTAGGGTATGATATAGTCGGCCCCGCCCGACTTTCTACTTTACTTACTTGTTTTTATATGAATTGCATACGTTCAATAATATTGCCATCGCATGCGTACTTTGTGTGACCACTGTATTTATACTCACTAAACACTCAATGCATACCACACTATCGGGCAACGACGCAATGTGGTTATGAGCACATGCAGTAGCAATGGAAGTTTTGATAACATTTATGCATTAGGAATATAATTCTCATTCATATGTTAATATAAATTCGAGTTTTTGAAGTCATAGTGGTGAGACCTAACCAGCGTTGAGAATTTCATTTTAAAAAAATGGCTCACGCATTTATATCATTATTTAATATAGAATTCTGAAATAACTTTTTTTTAATTTAGACCCTCCCTAGCCTAACAATCGTTTTATCTCCATTTCATTTAAAGTCATTTCTTGAAATTCAATAATAATTTCATTTTTTTCTATAAAGGTGGCACAATAATGTAAAACGTATCAGGTTTAGTGGCATAAGAAACAAAAATCCCACAAAAGAATCGCCGCTTGAACAAAGTCGCAAAGATGTCACTGAAGAGGCACATCGGTAACACTTTGAAAGTTATCTTGCTTCCGCACTAAGTATTTTGGCATTTAGCTTGTATCCGCACTACACGCTCACAAAAAATCGCTTCTGTAACATATACTCCCAAACATATTTTGCTTCAAGCATATACATTTTTGGGTATTGCCCAAACATTTATTTGTTTGATCTCTTCCAATATATAATATGTTTGAAAGCATATTGGTCTAAACAGTATATGTTTGGGTAGTCTAAGTTCCAAACATTTTGTATTTTTGCATCCAAATTCAATAATGTTGTCTTCCAAAAAACAATATGTTATTATGTGAACATATAATATGTTTGGTAGCATTTTGCACCCAAAAATATTATATGCTTAAAAAATTTCTCCCAAACAATATTGTGCTCAAAATTTTATTTATTTATTTATTTATATATAAATATATTTACAATCATAATGAATTATGAAAATAAACAGGTAATATAGGTGCTAACAACATAGGTTTTCGATCTGAATGCTCAAAATGTTGTTTCTGCCTAATTGTATATTCCTCCACATCTTTCTCACTTCCACGAGATTTTTTAGTTCTTAGCACCTTTTTCTGTAATGCAAACATTGTAGAAGAAATTGTTATATTTTATAATTTTTTTTAATTTTACTTTTTGCCGGACGGGGATTCGAACAGCGGACCACACAGTTTGTAAGGATCAAAGAAGTAGCTGATCAATTGCCCAAAGAAAAATAAAATGTTAATTTTGTAATAACAAGCCACAACCACCAACTTAATTCAATATCGCTCCCTGTTAAATAGCGCTCCAAGCTACTAAACACATATATGTTTATATATGTTTGCATCCAAGCATATTATATTTACAAACATTTTATGTCCCAAACATAATATGTTCTAACATATTAACATATATGTCCCAAACATGTTATGCTAGTTTATGCACTCAAAAATATTGTGTTTAAAAATTTGTGTTCCAAACATATAATGTTTATAGCCAAACATATGAAAAACAGTCTTTTTCAACCGTGTAGTAGCTTCGGAAACTAGCTTGCTTCCGCACTTATTGTTTCTTCAAGTAGTAGCTTCGGAAACGAGCTTGCTTCCTCACTAATTGTTTCGAAACTTATCTTGCATCCGCACTAAGTGTTTTGGTATTTAGCTTGTATCCGCAATATGTTTTTAGAAAATAAGCTTGCATCCGGACTAATACTTTCGGCATTTAGCTTCCTTCCGCACTAGTAGCTTCGGTAACTAGCTTGCCTCCGCCAGTTAGGTTTTATCCGCATTATTAGATAAAGCAATTAGCTTCCTTTCCGCACTAATTGTTTCGGCATTTAGCTTTCTTCCGCCCTAGTAGCTGCGGCAGTTAAGTTCCTTCCGCACTAGTTGTTTTGTAAATTAGCTTAGTTCCGCACCAGTAGCTTCGGAAACTAACTTGTTTCCGCAGTAATTGTTTCTGCATATAGCTTGCTTCCGCACTAAGTGTTTCGGCAATTAGCTTGTATCCGCTCTAGTAGCTTCGGCAACTAGATAGCATCCGCACTAATTGCTTCGGTAATGGGCTTACTTCCGCACTAATTGTTTCCGCATTTTACTTGCTCCGGCAATAATTGTTTCGGCAATAGGCTTGTTTCCGCTCTTATTGTTTCGGCAGTTAGGTTGCTTTCGCAGCAGTTGTTTCGGAAACTAGCTTGCATTTGCAATAATTGTTTCGGTAATTAGTTTGTTCCGCACTGATCACTTCGACTTTTGGCTTGCTACCGTACTAATTGTTTCGACAATAAGCTTGATTCCGGGAGCCACCGTGGTGCAATGGTTAGCATGCCCACCTTGCATACACAAGGTTGTGGGTTCGATTCCTGCTACGACCAAACACCAAAAAGTTTTTCAGCGGTGGATTATCCCACCTCAGTAATGCTGGTGACATTTCTGAGGGTTTCAAAGCTTCTCTAAGTGGTTTCACTGGAATGTGGAACGCCGTTCGGACTCGGCTATAAAAAGGAGGTCCCTTGACATTGAGCTTAACATGGAATCGGGCAGCATTCTGTGATAAGAGAGAAGTTCACCACAGTGGTATCACAATGGACTGAATAGTCTAACCTAACCTAACCTTGATTCCGTACTAACTGTTTCAGGCTTTAGCTTGCTTCCGTACTAATTGTTTAGGCATTTAGGTGGCTTCCGCCCTAGTAACTTTGGCAATTAGCTTGTTTCGCACTATTTGTTCGGGAATTTAGTTTGCTTCCGCACTAGTAGCTTCGTCAACTAATGTGCTTCTGCACTAATTGTTTTGGCAATAAGCTTCTTCCGCTCTAATCGCTTCGGTTTTAAGGTTGCATCCGTACTAATTGTTTCCACTTCGGCATCTAGTTAAGGCCTACCAACCCACCCGAATCCACCGAGCCCAAACCAGGTGAATAAGCCAAACCACCGTGGTGTAATTGTTAGCATGCCCGCCTTGTACACACAAGGTCGTGGGTTCGATTCCTGCTTCGACATTTCTGAGGGCTTCAAAGCTTCTCTAAGTGGTTTCACTGCAATGTGGAACGCCGTTCGGGCTCGGCTATAAAAAGGAGGTCCCTTGTCATTGAGCTTAACATGGAATCGGACAGCACTCAGTGATAAGAGAAAAGTTCACCAATGTGGTATCACAATGGACTGAATAGTCTAAGTGAGCCTGATACATCGGACTGCCACCTAACCTAACGTCAACTAACCTAAGCCGAACCAGCTAAGTTAACGAATCTACAAAGGCGACCAAGCTAAAACAATGACTCAAATTACCAAAGCTGAATAGTCAACGACTAATCCGAAACATCTCTACGGAACTGTCGTCAGCGCCATATCAACGAATTGCCAACGACAAACCCGATTAAACAAAACCGAATCATTTTTATGTTGTTCAACATAAAATGTCGATTTTGTCTAACGGCCCTTTATGACCGTTTAGATGATTTCAAACAATTCGTTATTCGTTTTGAGCCGTTAACCGGATAAGTCGGTTGGAGTTTTGTATTCCTAACGAGAGGTGTTGTACGATAATTGTAGATACCACGATAGCTATTTAGTTATTGAGCACGGTTGTAGGGTGCATATTATTCATCTTTTCGGACAATTTCTCCATTTCAGTTGATGCTACTTTATCTCTACCTTCGACACTTGTCTTCTGGAATATTTTTTTGTTTTTGTTAAAACGTGAAAATTTCGCTGTCAGGTGTAAGTAGGTTTTAGCCATGTGCATTCGCATCTCGTATACATCTTATATCACGGAAGGATGTTACCAGTGAGTGAGGAAAAAAAAACACTGAAAGAGAAAAACACATAGCTAACGGAAACGTGATTTGACTCGGGAGCAGGAGGATGTCGTAACGACATGATAAGACAACAACAACAACACTCGAACACATTAGTTGTTTGTTGCTTGAAAATATTTGCAAATTGAAGAAGATGAAGCACGAGATGAGCCTCCTCCATTTGCCTTTGGTTCCATCGCCAAACAAAAAAAAAAAAACACTGAAGAAAAACCCTGAAGACAGGTGCAGGATGGAGCGTGGGAAAGTGGCAAAACATGAATTATGCTACCAAAGATACCCAAAGTCACGTAGAATACATATTAGCAGAAATCTAAGAAGGAAACGAAGAACAACGAACGAACCAACGTAGAGACTTCAATGTAAATGTAAAACATTGCAACACCAACAACACAACTGTTAGCAACAAAGTCATTATGAAGATATAAAAAATAAGATAAAAAATGAGAGGAAGGAGAAACAAAATATGGAAATTTAAATTAATTTTAAATATTGATGCTTATTACAAGATTATATAAAATATGAAACACATTTATTTCAACCATCAAAACAGATATTGTATTTATTTGCGGAAATTTAGTTTTTCTTGAAATTAAAATGTATATATGTACGGCTCTATAAAGAAGGTGCCCAAGAAAGAAGTCTGCAAAACCACAAATGAAATAAGATTTCAAAATTGAGGACTTATATTATTATGAAATAAATCCCCAAAATATTTTATATAATTATATCCCAAAAATTAATGAAAACGTCTAAAATTCAATTTGAAATATATCCTCAATATGTCCAATCCCTATGATATGCTATCAGCCTGATATCCTTTGACATTGGATCATGGTTGCCAATCAAGCCAATGATAATTTACCAAAATGTGGAGAAAATTCTGCAAAAAAAAAAAAAACACCAAACAAAAAATTTTTTTATATTCTTCTTTTATTCTATAGAAAATTATCTCAAAATGTTATTTTTATCGGAAATTTTGTCAAAATTTTATTTCTATAGGAAATTTTGTCAAATTTTTATTTCTATAGAAAATTTTCTCAAAAATTTATTTCTATAGAAAATTTTCTCAAAATGTTATTTCTATAGAAAATTTTTTCAAAATTTTATTTCTGTCGAAAATTTTCTCAAAATTTTATTTCTATCGAAAATTTTGTCAAAATTTTATTTCTATCCCAAATTTTCTCAAT
This sequence comes from Haematobia irritans, assembly GCF_050003625.1. Lineage (NCBI taxonomy): Eukaryota > Metazoa > Arthropoda > Insecta > Diptera > Muscidae > Haematobia > Haematobia irritans. The sequence continues at coordinate 183,622,044 of NC_134399.1, forward strand.
ATATTATTTCTATAGAAAATTTTCTCAAAATTTTATTTCTATAAAAAATTTTCTCAAAATTTTATTTCTATTGAAAATTTTTTCAAAATTTTATTTCTGTCGAAAATTTTCTCAAAATTTATTTCTATAGAAAATTTTCTCAAAATTTTATTTCTATAGAAAATTGTCTCAAAAATTTATTTCTATAGAAAATTTTCTCAAAATTTTATTTCTATCGGATATTTTGTCAAAATTTTATTTCTATCCCAAATTTTCTCAAAATTTTATTTCTATCGGAAATTTTGTCAAAATTTTATTTCTGTAGAAAATTTTATTTCTATAGAAAATTTTCTCAAAATTTTATTTCTATCGGAAATTTTGTCAAGATTTTATTTCTGTAGAAAATTTTCTCAATATTTTATTTCTATTGAAAATTTTCTCAAAATTTTATTTCTATAGAAAAATGTTGGAGAGGAATATTTTGCAACATCTACCAAAACATCAAGAGTTCTACCAATCTATCAAACAGTAAGAAATTTGCCATTTTTGGTAGAATTCTACACCGAAAAAAAAGTGAACTGTTTTATAGGAAGAATGAACTACCACGAACGAAAATTGAACTAAATTTTACTCCACACTTTGAGATTTCCACAAAGCGTTGTTAAAACCAGGAAATTTTAATGCCCTGTAGTACTCTTTCACTGCAGTTCACGAAATTGCATCATCTCATAGAAGAAAAAATTAACTAAAAGTAAAGAAGAAAATCATTGGCGCCAAATCATTACCATTTTAACCATACAGTAGTTCATTCTTACTATTTTTGGGAATCGTACGAAAATTTTCATTTGTTTTAGTTCATATTGAACTTATGTGTACGGTCATTGAACTTTATATCCACGTTTAGTTCATAAAATGTATGAGACATACTTTAACAAAGTAAGATTTCATTAAGCTGTGGAAAAAATCGATAAAAATAATAAAATTTAACTACAAGCAAATAATTTTTTTCCAATAAAAATAAGTTAAATTTAGCGTTAGTTTAACTATGGAAATTTTTGTCTGTATACCAAGTGTGGCAACCGTACATTGGGTACAAATTCTTGGCTTCATGAAATAAGTTCCCAAAATTGGGGACTTGTTTCATTGTGAAATAGATCCCCACAATATTTTATGAAATTATGCACTGAAAAAAAAAAAAACAAAAAATATTGTCGTGAGGTCAAAGATTTCGTGTCTTGAAAAAACGAATGCAAATTTTGCTTAGCATAGAAAACGCATTTCTCTAATATAAAGTTTTTCAATGACGTCATATAGTCCATATAATTAAGTGATTTCATTTAAAAATGGGTATCGTAACATGAAAGAAAACATGTTTGGCTAAGGTCAACTTGACTTTAATAATTCAGAAAAATTTTTTAAATTTAATGAAATTGTCTTTAAATTTGTTGTCTACAAAGCAAACAAGTATATATGGCCGTAAGTTCGGCCAGGCCGAATTTTATGTACCCTCCACCAGGGCTGTGGAGCCGGAGTCTTGGAGTCGGAGTCTGAAGATTTTGCTGGAGTCGGAGTGGTAAAAATTTTACTTGACTCCGACTCCGGCTAACCCAAAGTTTTTAAAACACTTCACATTTTTGTAACTAAGCAAGTTTTTACGCAAATTAGTTTCCATTTTATTTCTATAGAAAATTTTGCCAAAATTTTATAGTAATACTTTTTTATACCCACCACCATAGAATGGTGACGGGGGTATAATAAGTTTGTCATTCCGTTTGTAACACATCGAAATATCGATTTCCGACTATATAAAGTATATATATTCTTGATCAGGGAGAAATTCTAAGACGATATAACGATGTCGAAATCGTAGTTTTTCTCCAATTTGCCTGAAATTTGAAATCTAGAAGTATTTTATGACCATAAAGAGGTGTGCCGAAAATGGTGATTATCGGTCCATATTTTGGTATAGCCCCCATATAGACCGATTTCCCGATTTTACTTCTTGGGCTTCTAGAATCCGTAGTTTATATACAATTTGCCTGAAATTGGAAATTTATAGGTATTTTAGGACTATAAAAAGAGGTGTGCCACAAATGGTGAGTATCGGTCCATGTTTTGGTATAACCCCCATATAGACCGATATCCCGATTTTACTTCTTGGGCTTCTAGAATCTGAAGTTTTTATCCAATTTGGAAATTGGAAATCTAGAGGTATTTTCGGGCCATAAAGAAGTGTGCCGAAAACGGTGAGTATCGGTCCATATTTTAGTAAAGCCACCTAAGAAAGATCTCCCGATTTAACTCCTTGGGTTTCTAGAAACCGTAGTTTTTATCCGATTTGCCTGAAATTGTAAATATTCTGGTATTTTAGACTCACAAAAATGTGTATCGGATTAAGTTTTTATCGGTCCATTTGGTAATGCCTCCATATAGACCGACTTCACTTCTTGAGGGTATAGAAGGCGCACTGATCATGAAAATTGCTTGAAACTCAATGTAAAATTTCCAGATTTTACTTCTACAGATTTAAGATTTCAAATCAAGACGTTATTTTATAATTTTCTTGCACACTTACAAGAGATGTGAATGATTCCTCTACAACTCAAACAAAAATGGTTCTTATAAATCCAGAATCTGATATAGTCCTCATAGGTGAAATCTTTAAATTTATCTTCGGGAAGTGTCCTCAAGCCCTCCTGAAATTTCAAAGGAAACCGTAATATTTGGTTCATGGTGGTGGGTATTTAAGATTCGGCCCGGCCGAACATACTGCTGTATATACTTGTTTATTAGAAAATTTGGTCAATTTTTAATTCTATAGAAAATTTTTGCCAAAATTTTATAGTAATTGATTTTTTTAATAGGAAAATTTGGTCAAAATTTTACTTCTATAGAAAATTTTGTCAAAATTTTATTTCTATAGAAAATTTAGTCAAAATTGTGTTTCTGTAGAATATTTTGCAGAATTTTATTTACTACACAAAAATTTGTCTAAAATTGTATTTTTATAACCTCCATTATAGAAGCAAATTTCATCCAATCCAGCTGAAATTTGGTACATGATGTTGGTATATGGTCTCTAATAACCATGCAGAAATTGGTCCATATCGGTCCTTAATTATATATAGTTCCCATATAAACCGATCCCCAGATTTGGCTTGTGGAGCCTCTAAGAGAAGCATATTTCATCCGATCCGGCTGAAATTTGGTATATGGTGTTGGTATATGGTCTCTAACAATCATGCACAAATTGGTCCACATCGGTCCAATTTTATATATAGCCCCCATATAAACCGATCCCCAGATTTGGCTTGCAGAGCCTCAAAGAGAAGCAAATTTCATCCGATCCGGCTGAAATTTGGTACATGATGTTGGTATATGGTCTCTAACAACCATGCAAAAATTGGTCCACATCGGTCCATAATTATATATAGACCCCATATAAACCGATCTCCAGATTTGACTTGCGAAGCCTCAAAGAGGAGCAAATTGCATCCGATCCGGCTGAAATTTGGTACATGGTATTGGTATATGGTCTCTAACAACCGTGCAAAAATGGGTCCACATCGGTCCTTAATTATATATGGCGTCCATATAAACCGATCCCCAGATTTGGGTTGCGGAGCCTCAAAGAGAAGCAAATTTCATCCAATCCGGTTGTAATTTGGAACATGGTGTTAGTATATGATCTTTAACAACCGTGCCAGAATTGGTCCATATCGGTCCATAATTATATATAGCCCCCATATAAAATATTCTCCAGATTTGATCTCCGGAGCCTCTTGGAGGAGCACAATTCATCCAATCCGGTTCAAATTAGGCACGTGGTGTTAGTATAAGGTCGCTAACAACCATACCAAAATTGGCCCAATCACACAAAAATTGGTCCATATCGGTTCATTTCTATAGAAAATTTTGTTAAAATTTTATTTCTGTAGAAAATTTTGTCAAAATTTTATGTCTACTTTGTCCAACTGAATTATATACGTATTTAATCGATCTTTTTTGATTTAATATATACCACGTATGGACTTACATACAATTTAGAAGATGGTGCTAGGAGGTTTTAAGATAACTTGCCATCGGCAAGCGTTACCGCAACTTAAGTAATTCGATTTTGGATGGCAGTGTTTAGATGAAGTTTCTACGCAATCCATGATGGAGGGTAAATAAGCTTCGGCCTGGCCGAACTTACGGCCGTATATACTTGTTATTGATAATTTTTTCAAAATTTTATTTCTATAAGAAAAAATTGCCAAATTTTATTTATATAGCAAATTTTCTCAAAATTTGTTTTCTTACTGATGCTCACTGATACTCACTGCTATAAAAAATGTATTCAAAATTTTTGTTTGTGGCCATATATTAATACCACGTACCAAATATTAACTGAATCAGATGAATTTTGGTCTTCCAAGAGGCTCCGGAGGTCAAATCTGGTGAAATTTTATTCTCTTAGAGGCTCCGCAAGCCAAATCTGGGGATCGGTATATATGGGGGCTATATATAATTATGGACCGATGTGGACCAATTTTTGTATGGTTATTAAATTGCATATACTAATATCATGTACCGAATTTCAGCCGGATCGGATGAAATTTGTTTCTCTTAGAGGTTCCGATCCCCCAATTTGGCTTTCAAATTTGGGGATCGGTTTATATGGGGGCTATATATAATTATGGACCGATGTGGACCAATTTTTGCATGGTTGTTATAGACCATATACTAACACCATGCGAAATTCTGAGTCGATCTGAGCATGTCCGTCCGTCTGTTGAAATCACGCTAACTTCCGAACGAAACAAGCGGTCGACTTGAAACTTGGCACAAGTAGTTGTTATTGATGTAGGTCGGATGGTATTTAAAATGGGCCATATCGGTCCACTTTTACGTATAGCCCCCATATAAACGGACCCCCAAATTTGGTTGCCGATCCTCTAAGAGAAGCAAATTTCATCCGATTCGGCTGAAATTTGATACATGATGTAATCATATGATCTCTAACAACCATGCAAAAATTGGTATACGTCGGTTCATAATTATATATAGCCCCCATATAAACCGATCCCCAGATTTGGCTTGCGGAGTCTCTAAGAGAAGAAAATTTCATCCGATCCGGCTGAAATTTGCTACATGGTGTCAGCATATGATCTCTAACAACCATGCAAAAATTGGTCCACATCGGTTCATAATTATATATAGCCCCCATATAAAGCGATCCCCAGATTTGTCCTCCGGTGCCTTTTGGAGAAGCAAAATTCATCCGAGTCAGTTGAAATTTGGGACATTGTGCTAATATATGGCCGTTAACAACCATGCCTAACTAGGTCCATATCGGTCTATAGTTATACATAGCCCTCAGATAAATCGATCCCCAATAACAAAAAATTGGTCCATATCAAGTTCATAATTGTATATAGCCCCCATATAAGCGACCCCCATATTTCTATTCTGGCTCTCTACGTACTGTGCAAAAGTCCATATCGATTCGTAATTATTTGTAGACTTACCTATACATACCTTTTTGTCTAATATATACAACGTGTGGACTAACTAGCAATTTAGAAAACTATGTTAAGGAGTTTAAGGAGTAGCACAACCCAAGTACTTCAATTGTGGATGACAGTCTTTCGTAGAAGTATCTACGTTATCCATGGTGGAGGGTACATAAGATTCGGCCTGGCCGAACTTACGGCCGTATATACTTGTTTTAAAGATGTTTTTTACTTGAAACATACAATAATTTCTACTGGAAGTCGAGTCTTAATTTGGAAAATAAAGTTTTAGTTAACTCGTTTTTAAAGGACTTTGATAGCATATGAAGAAACAAAGTTGAAAAAGCGAAAAATTAAAATTTGCTTCCTAGAAGCAAGTACACAAAACCCAAATTTAAAAGAGAATTGTGTCTTGAAAGTATCCTTATTTGTATTATCCGCTTCTTTGGCTTGGAAATAATACCAAAATTTTTAAAGTAAAGACAAAATCTTTGGAACCGGGCATGCTTTTTTTTTGCAGTGTACCCCAAAAATTAAAATAAATCTCTAAAGCTCAAAACGAAATATATCCCAAATATTTTGGGGATTTATTTCGTAAAAACAATAATGACAAATTATGAACTAAATTCATTATTTCTTCATTTTAGTTGATAAGAGGGTGAGTAAAAATTTTCCACAAAGGAAATTGGTGCAGTTGAAAGATTAATTTGGGAGTTTATTTTATTTATTGCTTGTTTTGTGGCGCTAGTACAACAAGATTTTATATCTTATAATTTATAGTACTAGCTTAATTTTGATAAATCAATTCAATATTAACATCAGAAAATAATATTCTAATACAAAGTATTTTAATAATGTAATAAAAAAATAATTAATTAATTCAAGGACATATATCAAAATAATATTAAGATAGAAATGTGAAAATTTCGTTTTTAAATATTTTAGCATTGCTAATAGTTTGTATCCGAGGTGGTAATGAGTTCCAAAGACGGTAACTGTGTACTAGAAATTGTTTTTCAGATACAAGGTATTTAATCCTAGGTTGAATTATTTTCAGGCCTCGGTTCGATCTTGCAAATCGGATGTAGCTGTATAGATTAGACGGCTGCTTCGTATAAATTATTTTGTGGAGTAATATGAGGCATTTCGCTCTTAGTAAATTTTCAATTTCCGTCTAATAGAAGCTTCCCAGCAAAAAAAGTGTTGCCAAAAAAGTAATGAAAATGTTCTTTTTGGATCCGGAAGTGGTGGAAAATTGGCGCAGAAGCGATGAATTTAACATGGGCTTGTCATAGGATGGAAGTCCTCCATTTCTACAGCAGTTGCACTGAATTTGCATCATTTCTTTGGGTGTGATCCGAATTCAATGTTTTGGATGTAAATTAATAAATTCTGTTATATTTTGTCAAATAAATAATTTTTATAGTTTTTTATTCTTTTTAATGGATTCTAACGCTTGTCGCAAACGTTTGACCTCAAATATTTTCAAAAATTCACAATTTTTTCAGATTGGATTTAGCATGTTTTTCTACAAAATTTTAATGATTTGTACCATTTTATGAATTCTTACTCTGTTTTTAACCTATTTGAAACAAAAAAAGTTAAAATTACCCATTAAAAGTATGAAAAAAAAACCAAGTTATAAAAAATTGAATCAAAAGAACTTCCTGGGTAGTTAAAATAAAGAACATCATTTGGAGTGCATCTTCTGGAAGTGCTTTTAAAGTTGGGGCTGTGGAAGAACTTCCAAAATTTTTTACTGGGTTATTAAAAGGGACATCATCTTTCCAATACGTTTATTATAAATTTTTACTCAATTGAATTTCATAAATACAAAGTTGCAAATCATCGAAAATCCAATATTCAGAAACACAAAATCTATATTTAATATTCGCAATGAATTTCTCCTCTGTAGCCGTTAAATCTTAGCAAAAATCATTGCTTTAAGGTCACAGTCGGGTTTAATTAGTGTGCGACCGAATTGGCAAAAACGATTAATCAGTTGGTAGTTTTTGTTTCTTTTTCGTTACATTTGAGCAAAACTTTTGTAAAGTGCAAATTAATAAAACAAACTAACAGGCATACACAATCACTCAAAATACTAATTCGACAAACAAACAAATACACACAAATACATATTGGGTTACAGTTCAATATTGGCATTTGTGTGTGTGTGTGTCAGTGCAGTTGTGTGATTGTTCTCGTACCTTTATAGAAGAGAAAAAATTCATCAGCTGCACGTTTATTTTCGAAATAATGACTAAAACAACAATACCAACAACCAAATATAACTACAATAGCCTTATACTATCGCAATATCGAATGTACACACACATACAAATAAACTTGCTAGGATAAAGCTATAGTATTTTATATTGTATATCTATCTATACAGTTACATGCTTAAAAAAGTTGGGTGAAAAAGTTGGACTTTGTAGTTTTTGACCAACATCATCATCATCATCAAGTGATTGCTAACTGAATCGTACACAACATTACAGCAACACCATTGGCAACAAGAGCCCTATGTCATTCATTGGAATTCTTTCAGTGGAACAAAGAGACATCAACAGGAAAAAAAAAAAAAAAAAAAAAAAACAACAACAACAATGAAAACACCAACAAAATTTGCTACAAAAACTAATACTCGTTCGCAAACAAATATAAAAACTAAAAGCTTACAAATAATTGACAAAACTTTTTCATTAACACAAAAACTGTACCAATATAGACCAAAACGAACGATAGACTGGTGGTTAAAGAATTGTGGTAAATTGCGATCTATGCAGATCGGTATACAATTTGGGTGTGTTAGTAGAGTTCTAGTAAATTGTATCACTGACATTTCATTTTACAGAGTGATATCAGCCCGAGTGATATCAGCCTCTGAGTGATATCAGCCAGAGTTCACTAATTTAATTAACAAGTACATACGGTCGACAGTTTGGCCGAAACTTTTTTAACAGGTTGGCTGATAAGTCCCCGGTCTGACGCATAGATCGCTAGTATTAAATGCATATTATTTTTACATAGTACCAACCTTCAAATGATTCGTGTCAAAATTTGACGTTTGTAAGTCAATTAGTTTGTGAGATAGAGCGTATTTTGTGAAGCAACTTTTGTTATTGTGAAAAAAAAATGGAAAAAAGGAATTTCGTGCTTTGATAAAATACAGTTTTCTGAAGGGGAAAAATACGGTGGAAGCAAAAACTTGGCTTGATAATGAGTTTGCGGACTCTGCCCCAGAGAAATCAACAATAATAGACTGGTATGCAAAATTCAAGCGTGGTGAAATGAGCTCGGAGGACGGTGAACGCAGTGGACGCCCGAAAGAGGTGGTTACCGACGAAAATATCAAAAAAAAACCACAAAATGATTTTGAATGACCGTAAAATGAAGTTGATCGAGATAGCAGAGGCCTTAAAGATATCAAAGGAACATGTTGGTCATATCATACATCAATATTTGGATATGCGGAAGCTCTGTGCAAAATGGGTGCCGCGCGAGCTCACATTTGACCAAAAACAACAACGTGTTGATGATTCTGTGCGGTGTTTGCAGCTGTTAACTCGTAATACACCCGAGTTTTTCCGTCGATATGTGACAATGGATGAAACATGGCTCCATCACTACACTCCTGTGTCTAATCGACAGTCGGCTGAGTGGACAGCGACCGGTGAATCGTCTCCGAAGCGTGGAAAGACTTAAAAGTCCGCTGACAAAGTAGTGGCCTCTGTTTTTTGGGATGCGCATTGAATAATTTTTATCGATTATCTTGAGAAGGGAAAAACCATCAACAGTGACTATTATATGGCGTTATTGGAGCGTTTGAAGGTCGAAATCGCGGCAAAACGGTCCAATATGAAGAAGAAACAAGTAAGAAAGTCTAAAGTCGGGCGGTGCCGACTATATTATACCCTGAACCACTTTGTAGATCTAAATTTTCGATACCATATCACATCCGTCAAATGTGTTGGGTGCTATATAAAGGTTCGCCCCAAATACATACATTTAAATATCACTTGATTTGGACAGAATTTGATAGACTTTTACAAAATCTATAGACTCAAAATTTAAGTTGGCTAATGCACTAGGGTGGAACACAATTTTAGTAAAAAAAATATGGGAAACATTTAAATCTGAAGCAATTTTAAGGAAACTTCGCAAAAGTTTATTTATGATTTATCGCTCGATATATATGTATTACAAGTTTAGGAAAATTAGAGTGAGTTTTACAACTTTTCGACTAAGCAGTGGCGATTTTACAAGGAAAATGTTGGTATTTTGACCATTTTTGTCGAAATCAGAAAAACATATATATGGGAGCTATATCTAAATCTTAACCGATTTCAACCAAATTTGGCACGCAGAGCTAGAATGCTAAATCTACTCCCTGTGCAAAATTTCAACCAAATTGGGCCAAAACTCAGGCTTCTGGGCCATATAAGTCCATATCGGGCGAAAAATATATATGGAAGCTATATCTAAATCTGAACCGATTTCAATCAAATTTGGCACACATGACTATACTACCAATTGTGCTCCTTGTGCAAAATTTCAAGCTAATCGGGATAAAACTATGTCTTCTGGGTCCATATAAGTGCATATCGGGCGAAAGATATATATGGGAGCTATATCTAAATCTGAACCGATTTCAACCAAATTTGGCACACATAGCTACAATGCTAAATCTACTCCTTGTGCAAAATTTCAACTAAATCGGAGCAAAAAATTGGCCTCTGTGGTCATATGAGTGTAAATCGGGCGAAAGCTATATATGGGAGCTATATATAAATCTGAACCGATTTCAATGAAATTTGGCACGCATAGCTAGAATGCTAAATCTACTCCCTGTGCAAAATTTCAACCAAATTGGGTCAAAACTTTAGCTTTTAGGACCATATTAGTCCATATCGGGCGAAAGATATATATGGGAGCTATATCTAAATCTGAACCGATTTCAATAAAATTTGGCACACTTGACTAAAGTACTAATTGTTCTTCTTGTGCAAAATTTTAAGCAAATTAGGGTAAAAATCTGGCTTCTGGGGCCATATAAGTCCATATCGGGCGAAATATATATATGGGAGCTATATCTAAATCTGAACCGATTTCTTCCAAAATCAATAGGGATCTATTCTGAGCCAAAACACATACTTGTGCCAAATTTGAAGTCGATTGGACTAAAACTGCGACCTAGACTTTGATTACAAAAATGTGTTCACGGACAGACGGACAGACGGACAGACGGACAGACGGACATCGCTATATCGACTCAGGAACCCACCCTGAGCATTTTTGCCAAAGACACCATGTGTCTATCTCGTCTCCTTCTGGGTGTTGCAAACATATGCACTAACTTATAATACCCTGTTCCACAGTGTGGAGCAGGGTATAAAAAGTGTTGTTCCACCAAGACAACGCACCGTGCCACAAGTCATTGAGAACGATGGCAAAAATTCATGAATTGGGCTTCGAATTGCTTCCCCACCCAACGTATTCTCCAGATCTGGACCCCAGCGACTTTTTCTAGTTCTCAGACCTCAAAAGTATTTTATCAAAACACGAAATTCCTTTTTTTCCATTTTTTTCACAATAACAAAAGTTGCTTCACAAAAGACGCTCTATCTCACAAACTAATTGAATTACAGACGTCAAATTTTGACACGAATCATTTGAAGGTTGGTACTGTATAAAAATAATATGCATTTAATACTAGCGACGCCATCTATGTGTCAGACCGGGTACTTATCAGCCAACCTCTTATTTATGTGCTATATAAAAATGTGGATCAAATTACACCATATTGAACCTTTAAACCAGTGTTGCCAAAAAGATAGTTGCTAAAAAATCACCCTTTGTATGGGAACTATATAAAAAATGCCTTTTGGTTTAAAATTTCAAGCAAATCGGATAAAAATTTCAACTTCGACCATGCCCTCAAGTAGTCGAATCGACGGATCGGTCTATGTGGGGGTTTCCTCAAAACATGGACCGATATATAAAAAATTTTGGACAATTCTTTATGAACATAGAATACCACAATATTTCCAATTTGATGAAAAACAGATAAAAATTGCATCTTCCATGCACTGTTTCCACTCATACCAAAAATAAACTACCAAAATTTTAAGAAAATTTTACTAAAAATCTAAATGTTTTTTATCAAAATTTTGGGATTAGATAAAAACAAGTATATACGGCCGTAAGTTCGGCCAGGCCGAATCTTATGTACCCTTCACCATGGATTGCGTAGAAACTTCTACGAAAGACTGTCATCCACAATCGAATTACTTGGGTTGTGGTATCTTAAAACTTCTTAACATCGTTTTCTAAATTGTGAGTTAACATAGTCCTTACGTGGTATATATTAGACAAAAAGTTATGTATAGGTAAGTCTACAAATAATTAGGAATCGATATGGACTTTTTGCACGATACGTAGAGAGCCAGAATTGAAATATGGAGGTCGCTTATATGTGGGCTATATACAATTATGAACTTGATATCGACCAATTTTTGTGCGATTGGGGATCGATTTATCTGAGGGCTATATATAACTATAGACCGATATGGACCTAGTTAGGCATGGTTGTTAACGGCCATATACTAGCACAATGTACCAAATGTCAACTGACTCGGATTAAATTTGCTCCTCCAAGTGGCTCCAAAACCAAATCTCGGGATCGGTTTATATGGGGGCTCTACATGATTATGGTCTGATATGGACCACTTTTGGCATGGTTGTTAAACATCATATACTACCACCACGTACCAAATTTCAACCAGATCCGATGAATTTTGCTTCTCCAAAAGGCACCGGAGATCAAATCTGGGGATCGGTGTACATGGGAGCTATATATAATTATGGACTGATATGAACTAATTCCTGCATGATTGTTGGATACCATATACTAACATCACGTACCAAATTTCAACCGAATAGGATGAATTTTGCTCCTCACAGGGGCTCCGGAGGTCAAATCTGGGGATCGGTTGATATGGGGCCTATATATAATTATGGTCCTATTTCGACCAATTTTTGTATGGGTGTTTGAGATCATATATTAACACCACGTACCAAATTTCAACTGAATCAGGTGAATTTTGGTCTTCCAAGAGGCTCCGGAGGTCAAATCTGGTGATCGGTTTATATGGGCTCTATATATAATTATGGACCGATGTCGACCAATTTTTGCATGATCATTAGAGACCACATACTAATACCATGTACCAAATTTCAGCCGGATCGGATGGAATTTGCTTCTCTTAGAGGCACCGCAAGCCAAATCGGGGGGTCGGATTATATGGAGGCTATATATAATTATGGACCGATTTTGCACCATGTACCAAATTTCAGCCTGATCGGTTGGAATTTGCTTCTCTTAGAGGATCCGCAAGCAAAATTTGAGGGTCCGTTTATATGGGGGCTACACGTAAAAGTGGACCGACATGGCCCATGTGCAATACCATCCGACCTACATCAATAACAACTACTTGTGCCAAGTTTCAAGTCGACAGCTTCTTTCGTTCGGAAGTTAACGTGATTTCAACAGACGGTCGTACGGACGGAGATGCTCAAATCGACTCAGGATTTCATCACGACCCAGAATATATATACTTTATGGGGTCGTAGAGCATTATTTCGATGTGTTACAAACGGAATGACAAAGTTAATATACCCCCATCCTATGGTGGAGGGTATAAAAATGTTTTTTCTTCCGATGAAATGTTTAAGATTTGATTTTAGAAGTGTGTTTCAGTATTTGCAATATACGTGTGCGCGTGAATCACGTGAGTCTGAACAAAATCTGAAGCAACTCTCGTGAATGTGCGTGAATGGGACTGAAACAAATGTGTCGTGCGTGAGCGTGTGTGAGAAATAAAATTGGTTCGTGAATGTGCGTGAATAAAATTTCTGCAAAATCACGCTCACGAAAAAATTCAAGATTTAATTCTTACTCGTATTTTAACTGAAATTAATTTAGCTGTCGAACTATATTCTATTTATGCATTTTTGTTATCTTTGCTCATTCCCGGTTGGAAAATGTCGTGAGTCTCGTGAATTTGTCGTGAGATACGTGAATTGTCGTGAATCGTGCGTGAGTACTGGTTTTCATTTCGTGAATGTGCGTGAGTGACTACCACACGTATCGTGTGTGAATAGACAGTTTGCTTCGTGAATGTGCGCACACCTGTAATTTGCAATATTATATATAATAATTTCTCCTACTAGCTACAATTATTCGGGTGTATACCTTTAATTGCAAATGTGTCGAAGTTTAATTCCACAAAATGAGAACTTACTTACAATGGACTTTGATAGAAGGATCTAATACGAAAATTAAAATTATTACAAATATTGAATTTATAGAAAAATTTCTCAAAATGTTGTTTCTTTTGAAAATTTTGTCAAAACCTCAATTCTTTAAAAAAAATGTGTCAAAATTTCATTTCTAAAAAAAATTTCCAAAATTTTATTTCTACAAAAAATTTAACGGAGTTACCACATTCTCTTGAGTCGATATAGCGATGTCCGTCTGTCTGTGAACACATTTTTGTAATCAAAGTCTAGGTCGCAGTTTTAGTCCAATCGACTTCAAATTTGGCACAAGTATGTGTTTTGGCTCAGAATAGATCCCTATTGATTTTGGAAGAAATCGGTTCAGATTTAGATATAGCTCCCATATATATATATATATATATATATATATATATATATATATATATATATATATATATATATATATATATATATATATATATATATATATATATATATATATATATATATATATATATATATATATATATATATATATATATATATATATATATATTTCGCCCGGTATGGACTTATATGGCCCCAGAAGCCAGAGTTTTACCTTAATTTGCTTAAAATTTTGCACAAGAAGAACAATTAGTACTATAGTCAAGTGTGCCAAATTTTATTGAAATCGGTTCAGATTTAGATATAGCTCCCATATATATCTTTCGCCCGATATGGACTAATACGGTTCCAGAAGCCAGAGTTTTCCCCAATTTGGTTGAAATTTTGCACTAGGAGTACAATTAGTAGTGTAGTCAAGTGTGCCAAATTTTATTGAAATCGGTTCAGATTTAGATATAGGTCCCATACCTATCGTTCGCCCGATTTACACTCATATGACCACAGTGGCCAATCTTTTACTCCGATTTAATTGAAATTTTGCACAGGGAGTAGAATTAGCATTGTAGCTATGCGTGCCTAATTTGGTTGAAATCGGTTCAGATTTAGATATAGCTCCCATATATAGCTTTCGGCCGATTTACACTCATATGACCATAGAGGCCAATTTTTTGCTCCGATTTAATTGAAATTTTGCACGGGGAGTAGAATTAGCATTATAGCTATGCGTGCCAAATTTGGTTGAAATCGGTTCAGATTTAGATATATCTCCCATATATAGCTTTCGCTCGATTTACACTCATATGACCACAGAGGCCAATTTTTAACTGCGATTTAGTTGAAATTTTGCAAAGGGAGTAGAATTAGTATTGTAGCTATGCGTGCCAAATTTGGTTGAAATCGGTTCAGATTTAGATATAGCTCCCATATATAGCTTTCGCTCGATTTACACTCATATGACCATAGAGGCCAATTTTTTCCTCCGATTTAGTTGAAATTTTGCACAGGGAGTAGAATTAGCATTGTAGCTATGCGTGTCAAATTTGGTGGAAATCGGTTCAGATTTAGATATAGCTCCCATATATAGTTTTCGCCCGATTTACACTCATATGACCACAGAGGCCAATTTTTAACTGCGATTTAGTTGAAATTTTGCAAAGGGAGTAGAATTAGTATTGTAGCTATGCGTGCCAAATTTGGTTGAAATCGGTTCAGATTTAGATATAGCTCCCATATATAGCTTTCGCTCGATTTACACTCATATGACCATAGAGGCCAATTTTTTCCTCAGATTTTGTTGAAATTTTGCACAGGGAGTAGAATTAGCATTGTAGCTATGCGTGTCAAATTTGGTGGAAATCGGTTCAGATTTAGATATAGCTCCCATATATAGTTTTCGCCCGATTTACACTCATATGACCACAGAGGCCAATCTTTTACTCCGATTTAATTGAAATTTTGCACAGCGAGTAGAATGAGCATTGTAGCTATGTGTGCCAAATTTGGTTGAAATCGGTTCAGATTTAGATATAGCTCCCATATATAGCTTTCGCCCGATTTACACTCATATGACCACAGAGGCTAATTTTTTGCTCCGATTTAGTTGAAATTTTGCACAGGGAGTAGAATTAGCATTGTTGCTATGCGTTGGTTGAAATCGGTTCAGATTTAGATATAGCTCCCATATATATGTTTTTCTGATTTCGACAAAAATGGTCAAAATAGCAACATTTTCCTTGTAAAATCGCCACTGCTTAGTCGAATAGTTGAAAAAATTACTCTAATTTTCTTAAACTTCTAATACATATATATCGAGCGATAAATCATAAATAAACTTTTGCGAAGTTTCCTTAAGATTGTTTCAGATTTAAATGTTTCCCATATTTTTTTTACTAACATTGTGTTCCACCCTAGCGCATTAGCCAACTTAAATTTTGAGTCTATAGATTTGTAGAAGTCTATCAAATTCTGTCCAGATCGAGTGATATTTAAATGTATTTTTTTGGGACAAACCTTTATATATAGCCCCCAACACATTTGACGGATGTGATATGGTATCGAAAATTTAGATCTACAAAGTGGTGCGGGGTATAATATAGTCGGCCCCGACCGACTTTAGACTTTCCTTACTTGTTCTTATTAATTACGAAAAGTCTTAAACCGCTTGGTTCCGACAATGTAGTTTTATCAAAATCTGAGCTAAATCAATTCGGAAAATTTTCCACCAAACTACATCAATATAAATCAAGATTTAGTATGTCTACCTTTAAGGCGTGATGTATCCAGTTTTAGGAGGGACAAGTCCAATATCTCAGGAGATTTTCTTGGAGCTTACCGCGAACTAAAGCTGATACCCAAAATGCCATCATGAGTAATGTAGTGTCACTCACTAAGTTAGAGTAGTCAAATGAAACGAACGAGTCCGATGATGAGTGAAGACTGAATTCATTTATTAAAGAAACATTATACGTAGGTAATTTACAAGAGAGTGATTATTGAACATATCTATTGGTATCAATGACAGTTAAAATGATATGATTTAGAGATGGCGCTATACCTCCTTTTTATATAAGAAATTTAAAACTAAATATTTTAAAGTTAAACTAGTGTGTAATATATAAAATAATATCTTATATATATACCTCCCATTTACAAAGAAAACTTAATATATAGAATTAAGGTGATCAAACTTAATAAACTAAGGATTCGTACTAAAGCTTCATATATATTTACATTTTAAATTTCAAAAGTTCTTTATAATTTATTAATTATAATTAATTATAAAAATTGTTAAAATTTTCTTATCCTATTTTTATGAACACATTTTTCTTTTCGTGTTAAGTTATTATAAATTGTTACATTAACTCCATCGATATGTTTTACAATGAAATGTCCTTCATATACATTTCCATGTTTATCGTATGGTTCTTTTTGTAATAAAACATTGTCATTAATATTTACATTCAAAGGGTTAGACAGTTTATCATGATATTGTTTGTTTCTGTTTTTATGTACCTCAATTAAACTTTTTGCAATAGAGTGAGTTTTTTGCAATCTAAATTTCACTTCGTTACTGTAATTTTCCAAGTTGTAAAGTGGATCTAAACTTGATTTTGTTTCATAAGGCATACGTACCGTTTTACCAAAAACAAGTTCAAATGGTGTGAATTTACAATCAAACACGATGTTAGGTGTAGTGTTATGATAGAAAGTGAAATATTTCAAATATGTATCCCAATCAGTTAGATTATCTTTGAATACGCGATGGTTTCGCTCTACTGTGCCTATGCTTTGATGATGGTATGCAGTCGAGAAATTTAGCTTAATTTTGAGAAATTTACACAGTTCCTCAAAAATATTATATTCTTACTACGCAAAGGAGGAATGCTACACTGTCGCGAGAAAAGTGGTCAATCCATTATTCATGTGATTACGTTCAATCGTGGGTCGTCGAAAGATGTGGGTGGAGTCCCGTCTGTGATTGAGCACAGAGATACACTAAAAAACGCCGTTTATTGCGTACTTATTCAGAGCAAGAGAAGTAGATAATTGCACTTAGGATGCATTTGGGAGCCACCGTGGTGCAATGGTTAGTATGCCCGCCTTGCATACACAAGATGGTGGGTTCGATTCCTGCTTCGACCGAACCCCAAAAAGTTTTCTAGCGGTGGATTATCCCACCTCAATACTGCCGGTGACATTTCTGAGGGTTTCAAAGCTTCTCTAAGTGGTTTCACTGCAATGTGGAACGCCGTTCGGACTCGGCTATAAAAAGGAGGTCCCTTGTCATTGAGCTTAACATGGAATCGGGCAGCACTCAGTTATAAGAGAGAAGTTGACCAATGTGGTATCACAATGGACTGAATAGTCTAAGTGAGCCTGATACATCGGGCTGCCACCTAACCTAACCTAACCCTTTCTTTCGTAGGTTCGAAAGCTTGTAGCCAGTGTTACCGTTGTGCGACTTTAGTCGCATTTTGCAACCTTTTTGACGTCATGCGACTTTTTGTGCGACTTTTTTAAAATATGCAAAATGTGCGACTTTAGTCGCACGCATGCGACTAAAGTGGCACAAAAGGGAAGTGCTTAAATTTTAAGCAATTTTTATAAGTGTGAATTCATCGCCGTGCGCCTTACGCGGAGCCACCGCAATGGCCCGCCTTCTATACAAAGGGTCATGGATTCAAACCCAGTTTCGACCAAAGAGCAAAATGTATTTCTACGGTGGATGCTGAATGTTTCAAAGCTTCTCCACAACAATGTGAGACGCCAGAACTCGGCTATAAAAAAGAGTTCACTTTTCAATGACAAGTTGTCATTGAGCTAAACATAGAAGCACTCATAACTAAGAGAGAAGTAAATCACGTATAGTATCACAATGGACACCTAACCTACGATACCTACCCTACACGGTGTACTGGATTTTATGATACAATAAGTTGCTAAAATATCTCTTTATGTTAAAGGGAGTGTTTATTGTTTTTGTGTAGATTTATAGAAGATTTTTTGTAATAAAAATACTTCACAAATGTTACTTCACAAATGTTAGTTACCCTGTAACCTGTTGTACACTTTCCGCAACACACACACACTTTTCTTTTTTGGTTTGTTTAGTTGTTTATATTTATTGGGTTTTCTTGTAGTTCAATCAGTTAAGTTTACACTTCAGTTCTTTCCTTTTGTTTTTACACAAATTAACTTTCTTTAATTCAACGATTTTGGTTTATTTTACACTTTGAGTTTTCGTCTTTCTTCTTTTTTTAACTTAGGTTTACAGTTCACGTTGCTTCTGCCGCTTGCCTCTTGAGTATGTAAAAACCAACTGTGTCATAGAAAAATGGGAATGATTGAATGTCCCTTTTGCTACTTCAATGTCAAACTTGACGAAAAAGAATTCAACGAAATGAGAGAGGCAAACGGCAGAGAGCGGAGGCGATCTGTTCACGTAGTACCACTCCACACAGTGGGTCAAATGCTTACGTGAACATACCGCCCCCCTTGCACCCACTGTGCAAACTAAACTAAATACTAATGGGATCTAATGATATAAATGAATATAAAATAAGAGAATAATTCATAATTAAGAATTCATGTTAATTTTAAAAAGATCCAAATTACAGTGAGCCAGCGTTTAAACAATATAATTGAAATTTAAATAATAAATTTATCAAGGAAAGAAAAGATAAAACTTGCACACTGCGTAAGGTTCGAATTTAGGTCTAAATAATTTGTTTGTCCAAATCGACGTCAATCTTCATTGATCCAAAAAAACGCTCTTCCAAAGATGGTATCTTGTGTAAAGGGTAAGCCCTTTTCTCTCCGCGGTAAACCCAGATATGCTACTGCAGCGACGTCAGCGCCTAATACCACCGAGCAAGGGTAAGGGATATGAAACCCGTGGTCTGCCAAGTTCTTTGTCCCGTATTTGGCCCGAATCGGATATGGAAGCAATGGCATGGCAGGCATTCGTACAGCTGGTTGCACTCTGCGAACAAGATCCACCGAGACAGTACGGACGTCGTTGTGCATTCCCCATAAACGGACTGGCAGAATATCGTCGCATTTTTCCCAGGCCAAAGGAAACGTAGGCGTAGGAGTATAGTAGCTCGTCATTACATTAGGATCGAGCATTGCTCTGACGTTCAAATGCTCCTGAGGCGCTCGTGGCGTCCACATGACAACCCATGCGGTCATTTGGACCCATGCGCTGTCTGATTCGACTGGGTGAAGAAATGTGTGATGGTGCTTAGCGCACTCCCAGCAAACGGCCTTACATGTGCACTGAGCGAACCCGTGAGACAATGCGAGACAATTGGTGCAGCCGTCCTTGTCTCTGATAAATGCGCGTTTCTCGAGCGGGGGAAGAGCCAGAAATCGTCGACATGTGCGTAGAGAATGCCTCGAAATGCACAGGGGACACAAGTAGTCGTCGTTGAATTCCATAGCTGTAGAATAAAGAGACAAATTGAACAATGAGAGAGCCAAATGTTGATAGTGGGTTGAGCAATATTGGACCAATGCAGACACATTTTAGTATTTCAGTTATTTTTCTTGGGGAAGAAGCACGAGTTTATGGACAGGGCGAGTTATGATACCCGCTTGTGTTCGTACGTCAACTACCCTCACCTGACCATCTTTCCCCGCATGCAGCTGAACAATGCGGCCAAGTCGCCAATCGGTGGGACAAACATTTTCATTCCGCAAGACAACAAGATCATTTAGAGCCAAATTTTCTCTAGGCGACTTCCACCTAAATCGCTTATGTAGCTCAGTCAAATACTCTGACTTCCAACGGCGACAAAATTCTTGTTGGATAATTTTGATTTTTCGCCATCTATTCAGAAGCGAAGTTTTTGTAGGAATTTCCTCAGTTTGTGCGGGCGAAAGAAGTGAAGAGCCAACCAAAAAATGTGCTGGTGTAAGTGCAGCAATATCATCTTGCTTATCAGAAAGCGGAGACAAAGGCCTAGAATTCATGCAGCATTCGATTGAGCTAAGTATAGTTGCGAACTCTTCGAAAGTGTGTCGGATTTGACCAGAAACCTTTTTCAAATGTGTTTTACAACTTTTTACCCCGGCCTCCCACAGCCCTCCCATATGAGGAGCTGCGGCCGGAATAAAATGCCATTCTACTTGCTGGAAACCATATCGTGAGACAATTTCATCACCCAGCTGAGAGATAACTTTTTTGAGATTTGCATCTAGATCTCTGGCAGCGCCAACAAAGTTTCTCCCGTTGTCCGAATACATTTTTCGTGGACATCCCCTTCGTGAGACAAAACGAGAGAAGGCAGCTAGGAAAGCTGGTGTCGAAAGGTCGCCAACTGGTTCCAAGTGAACCGCTTTAGTAACAAAACAAATAAAGAGACAAATATAACCTTTAGTTATTCGACAACCTCGACCGTGGAAATTCTTAATGTCGAACGGGCCAGCGTAGTCAACCCCAGCAGTAGCAAAGGGTCTGCCAAAAGTGGTTCGTTCTACTGGCAGAGGAGCCATTATCTGTCCCTGTCGCTGCTGACGCGAAATTGTACACTCTTTGCATCGATTTATTCGGGCCTTAATTAGATTCTTCGCACGAATTATCCAGCACTCCAATCTTATAGTCGCTAGAGTTAACTGGATGCCACCGTGTAGAGTTTGACGGTGTATGAACTCAACATAAAGTAGAGACAATCTGCTTTTATAAGCGAGGACAAAAGGGTGCCTTTCTTCGTAAGAAAGGGCCAATGTAGATCCAAGGCGCCCATTAGCGCGAATAATATCGTATTTATCTAAAAACGGGGTAAGAGTGAGAAGAGGACTGTTCGACGGCAGTTTTTGTTTACGACTGAGACAATTGAATTCGGCAGGAAAATACATCTTTTGCGACAAAGTAATAAGTTTAAATTTCGTTTGAGTCAATTCTTCGGACGATAATTCAAGAGAGCCATGAACGCAAATTCGCTTCAAAGAACGATGAGTATGCGCCACAAAACGTAAAACGTATGATAATACGCGTAGTGCCCTTGAGAGACAAGAAAACCTATCTAAAATGTCTTCCATTTTCTCCGACCTAGCAACAAGAGCTTGCATAGGTTTTGATTCTAAAGATGTATCCGCAATGTTTGGTGTTGAGGGCCAAAATCTTCTATCTTTGCGTAACCAAGATGGCCCATGCCACCATAAATCACTCCCCTTTAGTTCTAAAGGGGTCAGCCCCCGGGTTGCTAGGTCTGCGGGATTTTCCGATGTACCTACATGTCTCCAATTATCCCCGACCTTCTCATGAATAATTGCAACCCTGTTGGCTACAAATGTAGTCCAACTATGTGATGGTTTTTTGAGCCAAGATAAGACTATCATAGAATCCGACCAAAGAAACAAAGTGTATGGTTGCACATGCAATTGAGGCAATACAAAATCTGCCAATTTTGCCATAAGCAGAGCACCGCAAAGCTCAAGCCTTGGGACAGACATTTTCTTTATAGGTGCTACCTTTGACTTGGCTACAAGTAATTTAGAATGAGCCATGTCTCCTACCTCCACCCGAACGTACAATACGGCGGCATATGCAAGCTCAGATGAGTCACAAAACCCGTGATACTCTATCCGACACTCTGGAGAATAATTCAACCATCGATCTATTCTAATCTGATCAATTTCTCTATAGTTTGAAACAAACGCTTTCCATTTGAGCAATGTTAATGGTTTTATTGGATCATCCCATCCAATATCATCGAGCCACATCATTTGCATTAGTATTTTAGCATTTATCACTACCGGTGAGAGCCAACCTAATGGATCAAAAAGTCTCGCTATGACTGAGAGCACCTCTCTTTTTGTATATGTCTCTTTATTGGCCAATTTTTCCGTTACGAAATAAAATTCGTCTGAGACAGCATCCCACCTTATGCCAAGAGTCTTAACCGAACTCTTGTCATCAAAATCCAAAAATTGTTCATTGAGTAAATGGTCCCGAGGCAAATCTTCTAAAATTTCTCTTCTATTAGAGGTCCATTTTCTTAGTTGGAAGCCTGCAGATTCCAAAATCGCAATTAATTGGTTTCGAGCTTCTAATGCCTCCGAAACGGAATGAGCTCCCACTAAAGAATCATCAACATACATGTTCTCTTTTAAAATTTTTGACCCTATCGGAAACCTTTCTTTCTCATCTTCAGCCAACTGAAGCAAAGTTCGAAGAGCCAAAAACGGGGCGCAGTTGACGCCAAACGTTACCGTTTTAAGTTGGTAGTCTTGAATCTCGTCGTCAGGAGAGTCACGATATAAAATTCGCTGGTATGGGACATGTTTCGGATTGACAAGTATCTGTCTATACATCTTCGTGATATCTGCGTTAAACACGAATCTGTAAAAGCGCCAATTTAATATCAACGAAATGATGTCTTTTTGTAACACTGGGCCAACATATAGTGCGTCATTAAGACTTTTCCCATTTACCGATGGGCAAGATGCGTTAAATACCACACGCAATTTGGTCGTGGTACTGTCTGGTTTAAAAACGCCATGATGAGGCAAATAAAAATAATCGCAGGCTTCAATATTTGGAGTTTCAACTTTCTCCATATGTCCTAGTGACAAATATTCTTTGATGACTTCATCGTACATCTCTTTCAACTGAGGCTTTCGAGACAAAGATTTTTCATTCCTCAAAAATTGACAAAGTGCAATATATCGATTGGAATTTTTTGAAGCACACAATGGATTCTCTGCCTTAAAAGGTAAATCTACCATATATCTACCATTGGCCATTCGTTTTGTGGTATTTCTATAAATATTTTCACAGAGCCAATCATCTTTAGACATAGTTATGTCTTTACCAACTTCTTCTATTTCCCAAAACTTAGTCAATTGCTCATCAATTGATACCCTAGTACAGTGAGAGACTCGAACCACACGTCCTGAATCTCTATCATTCGCTGGGCCAGTAACAATCCAGCCAAATACTGTTTGCTGAGCTACCAACGAGCCAAGAATTCCGTGTTTTACTCCTTCTCGTAAAATCAACGGGTATAAATTACCTCCAATGAGGATATCTATCGGGCCAGTATGGAAGAAATTTGGATCAGCATATTCCAAATTTGGAAGTTGATCAACCAGAGAATTATCAAATGAGTGAGTAGGCACATCGCCTGTAACATCGCACACAACTAGTGCATCAATTTCCGCAGTGAAATTGTTATTAAGAATTGAGCCAATTGTCAAAAACGCTATATGAGAACATCGCGTTACAGCACCACCCCCCAAACCTGTTACTTCGGCCGAGATGGGCTTAGTTGGCAAATTCAATAATCTTTGTATTTTCTTTGAAATAAATGTGTCATCAGAACACGGGTCAATTAAAGCTCTGACTTTGTGAGCCAAACCATCTTTCAAAATATTAATCCAAGCCGTAGCTAACATTGTTTTATTACAGACGGACATATGGTATGCCCTCACATTGTGAGATGTGGATGGCGTTGGAGCGGACTGTATATTCTGTGTTGTCTGTAAATCACCTGACATATTACCTACACCAGGATTACTTTGTTGCTCGTCTCTTACTATATGCAACATAGTATGATGCTTAGCGCCACATTTTGTACATGTAGCCTTACTATTACATTTTGCTGCCCCATGACCACGGGCTAGACAATTCAAGCAGCTTCTATCTCTTCTAACTGCAGCTATTCTTTGCTTCGGGTTCATATTAAGAAATTTGGGACAAAATTTCAATTCATGCACTTCCTTACACAACACACACTTCACCGTATTAACCTTCGTGTGGTGAACCTTTGATTGCTTCGAATTATCAAAATTGCCAGTCTTCTTATGTCGTGGGCCAGATTCTTGCGTATTCATCATATCAGATACGCTTTCTATGGTTTGAAATCTTTCTATTAAAAATTTACTCAAATCTTCCCATTTTGGGAGTTCCGTTTTCTCCCCAATCGATTGTTCCCATAGCGACAACGTGAGCTTGGGTAACTTTGAAGAGCATTGGAACACAAAAATTGGATCCCATGACCCGACATCAATTTTATACAATTTCAGCACTGAGATACAGTTTGAAATATCTCTATGCAACTTTTTGAGACAACTAGATGACTCCTGAGAGCAATGAGGCAAATTAAATAAAATTCTCAGTTGATTGTTTATTAAAATTCTCTTATTTTCATACTGAGATTTTAAATTGGACCACGCTATATCGAAGCCTTCTGATGTCAATTGTACTCCCCGATTAATTTCTCTAGCCTCTCCACTTGTTTTTTGAAACAAGTGGTACAATTTCTCTACTGGGCTAAGTTTCTTATTATTTATATAAATTGCCGTGAAAAGATCGCGGAAGCTGGGCCATGAAACATAATCACCGTAAAACACTTCTGTGTCACACGGTGGAACACTAACAGAAGATGAAGATGTCTTCGGACTCACTGACGAGACAACAGATTTATTTTTCCAATTCCCAACAATTGTCATGCATTTCATGTAAACCGTATGTACTTCACCTTTCCTCTTTCTAATAGTGGCCTTATTCGTTTTCAAACACTCTGGGTCAGAATTGCATTTTTTATATTGTTCTTTAAGCTCTGCCCACAACTCATTTAATTCACTTTTCTCTGCCTCTATCGCCGATTCATTATAACTACTCGCATCGGTTTCTTTCATTCGCTCAGCATGAGCCTCAAAGTCTTCGCAAAGACATAAAAATTCTTCGACTAAACCCATGTTTACCGCAAATGATGGCAGAAAATTCAAGGTTGAATTTTGCTTTGAACCAAAAGTTTGTAAACCAGTAACGAAAATTTACTGACAGCAACGGGCCAAAATTTCAATAAAATCCGTTTAATTTTATTCTTATGAAATACTCAGTGTATGGAATATTATCTGCTCTAAGAATAAATTAATCGAGACCGAACAGAAAATTACTCAAATTTATCAGAATTCACGAAATATATCGGCTTTTATTTGGAACTTGTGTTTCGATTTCTGATTGTAGTATAATTTTCTCAACGAGCCAAAAAATCATGCAAATTTATTCACCAAATAATTATCAGATATAGCTTTGATATAAATTTGAAATAATTATTACAAAATCCGATCACTCAATAGAGGCAATAAAATTTTCAATAGTATGCATATATCCAAAACCATATAAATAAAAATTTCAATACGCGTAAACAGATTAAGTCAACTGTTTTCCACTCAGAATATTTGCAGGGACAAGTTCAATGTGTAAATAGTGTATATTAACAATTCCCTTTTTGCTATGAAGTTGCACAAAAAATATAATACCCACAAGATTTTCCAATTCGTAATGTATACGTATATTTGAGCCAAATATATTCGTAAAATTTTTGTTTTGTTCATATACTATCAAAATTATTGTTTTAAGTTTGTTTCGATGTATTTTAAATATTTACAATTTGTCGAGCCAATAAAACTCCATACCATATAAGAATACTTTAATCAAAACAAAAATTCCAACAATATGCTTCTTCTTGATATGGGCAACCAAAGCAGCGAGCGAGGTGAGACAAAAAAAAATCCACACTCAATAGTATTTGCAAATGGGGGTTGAAAACAAAAACGAATCAGTTGGCTTAAGAGACAATAAATTAAGAGAAGCTTTCATGCGCTCTCTTATGTGGCAACCACAATAAAATATTCGTATATTACTTTGCACTTGATGTACAACAACAAAAATATTTTATTTACAAAGTGACAAATCTATGACGTCACTCTATATGATCGACTTCAGCTAATGCTTTTCTCTTTAAGTTGTGCGTACCAACATGCACACACACACGATGCAACGAACAACGAGGCAAACGTATGACAGCCAATGTACGAAAGCAGCGCTCCAACGTCACCTACTATGACGATAACGACAGCCAACTACTGTCGAACAGCGCATCAACATCAACTATTATGACAACGACGACAGCCAACTACTGCCGACTTTCGTATATGGTGCCGAAAAACAAATGTAAGAAATTTGCAAACACAAGAATAGCAGTGTAAAAAGATTTTAAAAAAAGTTAACGGACACCCGAGACAAATGAATTTTCGGAGTATTCCTCTCTCAATTTCTTCAACTAAGAAATTGCAGACAATAAAAAGGGAGCCAAATGTAAAACTCAGTGGAGTGGTTATGTTGTCAATAATCGAGACATTCACATATAAGCCGAGCCATAAAAAAATTATTTATCTGCATCGAGCCAATATTGTGATTATGTACAAATCCAAATGTACGTACCTTTGCTGATTCCAATTGGAGGATCGATAGGACCAATGATTAGTTACCCTGTAACCTGTTGTACACTTTCCGCAACACACACACACTTTTCTTTTTTGGTTTGTTTAGTTGTTTATATTTATTGGGTTTTCTTGTAGTTCAATCAGTTAAGTTTACACTTCAGTTCTTTCCTTTTGTTTTTACACAAATTAACTTTCTTTAATTCAACGATTTTGGTTTATTTTACACTTTGAGTTTTCGTCTTTCTTCTTTTTTTAACTTAGGTTTACAGTTCACGTTGCTTCTGCCGCTTGCCTCTTGAGTATGTAAAAACCAACTGTGTCATAGAAAAATGGGAATGATTGAATGTCCCTTTTGCTACTTCAATGTCAAACTTGACGAAAAAGAATTCAACGAAATGAGAGAGGCAAACGGCAGAGAGCGGAGGCGATCTGTTCACGTAGTACCACTCCACACAGTGGGTCAAATGCTTACGTGAACAATATGCAAAATGTGCGACTTTAGTCGCACGCATGCGACTAAAGTGGCACAAAAGGGAAGTGCTTAAATTTTAAGCAATTTTTATAAGTGTGAATTCATCGCCGTGCGCCTTACGCGGAGCCACCGCAATGGCCCGCCTTCTATACAAAGGGTCATGGATTCAAACCCAGTTTCGACCAAAGAGCAAAATGTATTTCTACGGTGGATGCTGAATGTTTCAAAGCTTCTCCACAACAATGTGAGACGCCAGAACTCGGCTATAAAAAAGAGTTCACTTTTCAATGACAAGTTGTCATTGAGCTAAACATAGAAGCACTCATAACTAAGAGAGAAGTAAATCACGTATAGTATCACAATGGACACCTAACCTACGATACCTACCCTACACGGTGTACTGGATTTTATGATACAATAAGTTGCTAAAATATCTCTTTATGTTAAAGGGAGTGTTTATTGTTTTTGTGTAGATTTATAGAAGATTTTTTGTAATAAAAATACTTCACAAATGTATGCGACTTTTTTTATCATTATGCTACTTTTTGTGCGACCTTTTTTTGAGTATGCGACTTTTTGTGCGACTTTTTCAAAATTTCCAACGGTAACACTGCTTGTAGCAGTAAATCCCTTATAAAAATTATCATGCATCCATCGTAAAATTATCCACTCGATGTTTACACATTCCTTTGGCTTTGGCAGTTGTGGTCAGAGTGAGAGTGTTTAAATGGGTATTAGTTTGGTTAGTTGGTTGGTTCAATTGCGAGTTGGGGGTTCTTTACTGCTATTATTATTATCACTGAAGTGCAGTGAATGAGTATCGTTTGAAACAAAATGTGTTCTCTTCTTTTTTTGTGTGTGAAAATCCTAGTGTCCTAGCGCCCATACTCCACATACACACACACACATACGTAACTTTACCATTCTAATCCAAGGAGTGCAGAAAGTAGAAACTATTGCAATTAGTTTCTACCAAATGACAATCGGAGCAACTAAATAAATAACTTTAATATTGTACCATTGACAACTACCACCACCATTCACGACATAACCATCTCTTAGACAAATTCGAAAAAAAAAACAAATCCCAACTAATTTTCAGTTCATAGCCTTTTTGACTTGAGTCAACGAAATGAGAATGAACTTCTCTTGACTGGTCCTATTTGTTTTTCCAATAACAATGGCCGAGAATGGGAGGAAAAAAAGAGTTATTTGGTCATGTGGCATGTTTTAATTTGTGACTTCCTTTCTATGACCGCAAAGGTAATCATCAACAGCTAATTAAGAAACTTTTTGACTTTGTGGCCAACTTAGACTTTGATTAGGGAAAGTGGTTTTTTTGTTTGCCTATTGTCCCTAATGGAAGTTTGTGTTGAATTTAATGATACTGATATACACCTTTGAGAGCTGTTAATTTGCAAACTTCTTAGATGAATTATTATGATTAGAACTAGTTGTAATTGTAAGGATGAGAAAGGATTGATGTAGATTTATGGGTGATTAGATGAAATCAATAGAAATAGTTAGATCAAGAAATTTCATAAGATGAGTAGGAGTTTGATGGATATAAATGAGCATAGTGGGACTGGGCAACCCTAATATTGCAATTTGCTAACTAACAGCTATATCGTAAACTTTGTCATTTTTGGGGTTATACACACTCAGAAAATTTGACATACGAGCGCTATAGGAATATTTGTCAAAATTTTATTTCTAATGAAAATATTGTCAAAATTTTATTTCTATAAAAAATTTTGTCAACATTTTTTCTATAAAAAATTTTGTGAATTTTGTCAAAATTTTGTTTCCATAGAAAATATATTCAACATTTTTTCTATAAAAATTTTTGTGAACATTTTTTTTCTATAGAAAATATTGTCAAAATTTTATTTCTATAAAAAAATTATCAAAATTTTATTTTTATAAAAAAAATTATCAAAATTTTATTTTTATAAAAAATTTTCCCAAATTTAATTTCTATAGTAATAAAATTTACTTTTCTATACAAATTTTTTCAAAATTTTAATTTATAGAAAATTTTGTTAAAATTTTATTTCGTAACTACAGGAGGCTGGTATATATTGAAACCAACTTCAGGTTGATATAATTTCTAAAGTGCCTCTAACAGCTAACTCATTCCACATTCAGTAACAGTTTATTTTTTTACAAAATTACAAAAGCATTTAGATCTATTGCACTTAGAAATAAAGTTGTTCGTGTGATTTCTTTATATTTGGGTGGAAATCCCCAATTGGGTATTTTTGAGGCCTCTAGCAAACGAATCTTAAGGTTTTCTTACTATTGCTCGCTACCGTGATAGTGACAGTGTTGTATCGCGTTAAAAAATGGACGAACAAAATGGTTACAACATCAGAAGTGATCCGAAAAATTAAGTCCAGATTTGATTGAAATCCACTCGGCAGTGGCAATAAACTTGCTCGTGAGCTGTATATAACGGGAGAACGGATGTAACATCTATTGAAAACTAAGCTGGACTAACGACAACTATGCTCCAAAAAGCACAAGAGACAAGGAGTTGCTTCACTAATAGAAAAAGTTTCGTTATATTAACGAAATGTGTCGTTAAAAGTCAGCCAACGAAACAAATTCGTTAATACAACGAAATTTTTCGTTATTATAACGAATTTTCTGATAATTAACGTAACGTTTCGTACTATTAACGAATATTTTCATTGTATTAATGAAAATGTTTCGTTATATCAATGAAAAGTTTTCGTTGGCTGACTTTTAATGACATTTTCTTTGTGTGTACGCTTGCACGACAATAGCCATTTATAAAATTCGGTTTTCTCCAATGAAAATTCATTCCAAATTAAATAGTTTATGAACAAATAAAATGATCGGTATTACTTGTCATAGAAGTCTGCTGAAAATGTGCACCATCAAATCCAATTTCCACCAGAACTGAATTTTGACAAACTTTTCTATAGAAATACAATTTTTGACAAAATTTTTTATTGAAATACAATTTTGACAAAGTTTTCTATAGAAATGAAATTTTGACCAAATTTTCTATAAAAAAAAAAAAATTGTGGAAAAAATTTCCATAGGAATAAAATTTTGGAGAGATTTTCTATAGAAATAAAGTTTTGACAAAATTTTCAATAGAAATAAAATTTAGACAAAATTTTTTATAGAAATAAAATTTTGACCAATTTTTTTTTTACCAAATTTTCTATAAAAATAAAATTGTGGGAAAAATTTCCATAGGAATACAATTTTGGAGAGATTTTCTATAGAAATAAAATTTTGACAAAATTTGCTATAGAAATAAAATTTTGACAAAATTTTCGATAGAAATAAAATTTTGACAAAATTTTCTATAGAAATAAAATTTTGACAAACTTTTCTATAGAAATAAAGTTTTGACAAAATTTTCTATAGCAATAAAATTTTGACAAATTTGCTATAAAAATAAAAGTGTGGAAAAAATTTTCATAGGTATAAAATTTAAAAAAAAGGAATAAAATAGGAATAAAATTTTGGAGAGATTTTCTATAGAAATAAAATTTTATATAGAAATAAAATTTTTCTATAGAAATAAAATTTTGACAAATTTGCTATAAAATAAAATTTGGACAAATTTGCTGTAAAATAAAATTTTGAC
This sequence comes from Haematobia irritans, assembly GCF_050003625.1. Taxonomy (NCBI): domain Eukaryota; kingdom Metazoa; phylum Arthropoda; class Insecta; order Diptera; family Muscidae; genus Haematobia; species Haematobia irritans. The sequence continues at coordinate 183,653,026 of NC_134399.1, forward strand.
AAAATTTTCTATAGAAATAAAATTTTTGACAAAATTTTCTATTGAAATACAATTTTGACAATGTTTTATATAGAAATAAAATTTTGACCAAATTTTCTATAAAAATAAAATTGTGGAAAAAATTTCCATATGAATAAAATTTTGGAAAGATTTTCAATAGAAATAACGTTTTGACAACATTTTCAATAGAAATAAAATTTTGACAAAATTTTTTATAGAAATAAAATTTTGACCAATTTTTTTTGACCAAATTTTCTATAAAAATAAAATTGTGAAAAAATTTCCATAGGAATACAATTTTAGAGAGATTTTATATAGAAATAAAATTTTGACAAAATTTTCTACAGAAATAAAATTTTGACAAAATTTTGTATAGAAATAAAATTTTGTCAAACTTTTCTATAGAAATAAAGTTTTGACAAAATTTTCTATAGAAATAAAATTTTTGAAAAAATTTTCTATTGAAATACAATTTTGACAAAGTTTTCTATAGAGAAAAAATTTTGACCAAATTTTCTATAAAAATAAAATTGTGGAAAAAATTTTCATAGGAATAAAATTTAAAAAAAGGAATAAAATTTTGAAGAGATTTTCTATAGAAATAAAATTTTATATAGAAATAAAATTTTTCTATAAAAATAAAATTTTGACAAATTTGCTGTAAAATAAAATTTTGACAAAATTTTCTATAGAAATAAAATTTTTGACAAAATTTTCTATTGAAATACAACTTTGACAAAGTTTTCTATAGAAATAAAATTTTGACCAAATTTTCTATAAATTCTATAAAGGAATAAAATTTTGGAGAGATTTTCTATAGAAATAAAATTTTGACAAAATTTTATATAGAAATAAAATTTTGACAAAATTTTCTATACAAATAAAGTTGTGACAAAATTTTCTATAGAAATAAAATTTTGACTGAATATTCTTATGAAATAAAATTTTGACTAAATTTTCTAATGGAATAAAATTGTGAAAAAAATTGATATAGGAATAAAATTTCGGAATCCAATTTGCACCAGAACTTAAGCGCCAACTATTGTAATGGTGAGGATCGCCGTAACTTCGGAATATTATCGGGAAAATATCCTAAAGAAAATGTTGAAGCCCTGGACAGGCAAACATTTCAGCTCCAGGCCATGGAAATTCCAACAGGACACAGCAGCACCACACCCAGCATGCGTGAACAAAGAATGACATAAAAAGGATGTCACTTGCCTTATTTTTCTAGAGCATTTTAGAGTGGAAAGTTAGCAGAGTGTCGATCATTTCAAGACGGCGCTTCTACGAGAAAAAAAAACTAAATACCTATATAAGCCTCTTTAGTTTTTGATGGGTTTATATTAGAGGTGTACACGTGAGTACTATTGTACTCACGCACAATCACTCAACAGATCTCGACATAATGTATAAAGCTTCGCATGATTCATTGCAAGGTTAGGTTAGGTTAGGTTTAAGTGGCAGCCCGATTAAATTTCAGGCTCACTTAGACTATTCAGTCCATTGTGATACCACATTTAACTAAAAGTACCTATTACATATGGGCACTTCTAGTCTTAACCACTGAACCTTCTCTATTATTTACTTTTGTGGAACCAACCAGATTGCTCCAAAAACATTAACAAACTGCTTAAGTTTTCCAGGTCAGCCAGTAATCTAAAGCTATATGCTCATAAAATTCGCTTACGCCTTACACAAAAAGCAGGACACTCACACAAGAGGTGTTTAATTGATTCCTTTTCCTCCACGTCATGACAGCTTATACAATAGTCATTATACTTCGCACCTATAGTTTTTGCAAATTCGCCTATCAGGCAGCGACCCGTTATAGCAGATATTAGGAGTGCTATCTGACGCCTTGAGAACACTAGCATATCTTGTGTGCGGTTTAAGTTTAAATGGGGCCATATTTGCTTGGTGTCGTTACAACCCTTGCAATTTTCCCATCGAATATTGGCCATCATAACAGCCTTCTCACGCAGTAAGAGCTTGCAGGTGGCCAGAGGCATACCAACAGATTCTAGTTCCCCTGGAATATGTAAGGTAGTTCCTAGCCTTGCTAACACATCTGCTTCATAGTTCCCCGGTATGTTCCTATGGCCAGGCACCCATATTAGGTGAATATTGTACTGCTCAGCCATCTCGTTGAGAGATTTGCGGCAGTCTATGGCCGTTTTTGAGTTAAGGAACACAGAGTCCAAGGATTTTATTGCAGGTTGACTGTCTGAGTATATATTAATGCCAATATTTGTTGGAACATTATTTCTCAGCCAATTCACCACCTCTCTTATTGCCAATATTTCAGCCTGAAAAACACTACAGTGATTAGGTAATCTTTTCGCTATTCGAATTTCCAGATCTTTAGAATATACTCCGAACCCCACTTGTCCATTCAATTTGGAGCCATCAGTATAGAAATCTATATATCTTTTATTCCCCGGGGTCTGTGTACACCACGCCTCACTGTTGGGAATTAGAGTTTCAAACTTTTTGTCGAAAAGTGGTTTTGCCAGGGTGTAATCCACTACGTTAGGCACATCTGGCATTACTTTGAGGACCGAACTATGACCGTACATTTTTTCCGACCACAGCGATAGCTCGCGCAACCGTACAGCCGTTGTTGCAGCTGACTGTTTAGCCAAAATGTCTAAAGGCAATAGATGTAGCATGACATTAAGGGAGTCTGTTCCTGTCTTACTAAATGCGCCTGAAATACATAAGCTCGCCATACGCTGAACTTTATCTAAACAAGTCGGTTTCTGAAGTGCCGGCCACCAGACTACAACACCATATAGCATTATAGGTCTAACCACTGGCGTGTATAGCCAATGCACAATTTTTGGTCTTAGTCCCCACTTTTTCCCTATTTCCTCTTTGCACGAGTACAAAGCTACCGTGGCTTTTCTCGCCCTCTCTTTAATATTAAGCCTAAAATTCAGCTTCCTGTCCAAAATAACGCCAAGGTATTTTGCACACTCACCAAAGGGAATTTCAGTACCCCCTAAGGAAATGGGCCTAACCTTGGGAGTTTTGCGATCTTTGCAGTACATGACTATTTCTGTCTTTGCTGGATTTACACCAAGACCATTATCTTTTGCCCATTCCTCAGTCATCCGGAGAGCTCTCTGTATAATATCTCTGATTGTGGATGGGAATTTTCCCCTGACTGCTAGCGCCACATCATCTGCGTATGCCACCACTTTTATCCTTTCTTTTTCTAGAGAAACCAGAAGGTTGTTTATGGCAACATTTCAAAGAAGAGGTGATAGAACTCCTCCTTGGGGAGTGCCTCTGTTCACATACCTTTGTATGTTTGCTTGCCCTAGTGTGGCTGAAATACTTCTCTTTATTAGAAGTTCGTCTAACAGCCTAAGTATACCTGGATCAACATTCAGAGTTGTCAGTCCATTTAATATCGAGCTCGGATGGACATTATTGAACGCCCCTTCGATGTCTAGAAACGCCACGATTGTGTATTCTTTGACAGATAGTGAGCTTTCAATAAAGCTGACCAGTTCATTCAATGCGGTCTCAGTAGACCTGCCCTTCGAGTATGCATGCTGTCGTTTCGAGAGCAAACTTGAATCCACGCTAGTTCTAAGATACATGTCTATCATCCTCTCCAGGGTCTTAAGTAGGAATGAGGATAAGCTGATTGGTCGGAAATCCTTCGCACTCGAGTGAGAGGCTTTTCCTGCTTTAGGTATGAAGACGACTTTTGTTTCACTTTTCTTCACTTTTCTGGAATATATGCTAAGTTTACACATTGTTTATATATCACCGTCAACCAGGGGATAATTCTTTCAGCCACTGCCTGTAACTCCGCCGGAGTAATTCCATCAGGTCCGGGGGATTTGAATGGTCCAAAGCTATTTAAAGCCCATCTTATTCTAGATTCCGATACAATTTTCTCGATAGGAAACGATCGCTGAGCCTCTGTTACACCGCCGGAACATGGTTCAACCATCTGATTTCCAGGGAAGTGTGTGTCCAAAAGTACCTCCAACGTCTCCTCACTGGACGTTGTCCAATTTCCCTCCGATGTTTTAATGAAACCTGGAGCGGTGTTAGTGGATGCTAGTACCTTCCGTAGTCTGGAAGCCTCTGACATATTCTCAACACTGCTACAGTAATCATCCCAAGATTCATTGCAAGGAAATTCATACAATTTTTTTTTATTTCTTTGGGATCTAGTTTTTGTTAATTAAAATTCTGGAACAAGTATTATTCACCGATCAAAATTTTTCAAAAGTTTATTTGTAATTGGAGGTAAACTGTTAATTGGTATATTTTAATTAAAACCCGAAAAATGTTCAACCATTTTTTTAACTGACTTAATTTTTGTTTTATTTGATTAACAATTTAATTGTATCAGTTAAATGTTTAATTGATTAGCATTTTTGATCATTGCAATACACTATATAAAAGAAAATATAGTTATGAATGTTTACTTGAACTTTTGATATTATACAAACCTGAAAAACGTCCATGATATATTGTACATGTTTTAATCTTTAAATTGTTAAATTGTTTTTCTATTACTCAGCATATTGATTGTAGATTGAAAAAAGAAAACATAGACTTTCACCCAAACGAACTCATCACAGTTTACATATTTTTTTATATAAAATGTGTGTGTGTGCGTTTTTTTCTAAAAAAAAAATACTTCCCAACCACATTTATTTCTAATTTATGGAATTTTAAATATTTTTCTTGGTTTAAAAAATAAACACATTTTTTTTATAAAATCAAAAGAGTATAGACCACATAAAAATAAATTTCTGTTTTAGTTTGCTTGCAAATGATTTCGAGTTTTGTTGCTTTCCAATTATTTTCATATTTTAATGATAAAATAACCTTAACAACTATTGAAAAATCTCTCGCTCGAGTGCCTACAAATACATTTCATTTTTGGTAGATTTCTTCTTGATGATTATTATAAATTTCGTAATTTCAAATGGGATTGTGGCCTTTGTTGCTACCAACCAACGAAGAAGCAACCATCTAGTCAACCAACATCCTGCAGTTTTTGAGTAATTGCTGTAAACAATAAGACATAAATTCATCAAAATGTCTGCTGCAAAAGTAACGATGATGCATTGTGTGCAACAGCTACAACATCCGCCTTCGCTTTACGATATATCTTGGGGAAAATTCATTGCATTCGAAAGAATACGTCCGAGGCAGAATTTTTGTTGTGTATGTGTGTATGTTTGTATGTTGTGTATGTGTGTATGTTTGTATGTAGGAGGATATTGAATGTTTTAACCACGGTTGCCACAGTTGGCAAAAAATTTAACAAAATTTTCTATAGAAATAAAATTTGGCAAAATTTTCTTTAGAAATAAAATTTTGACAAAATTTTCTTTAGAAATAAAATTTTGACATAATTTTCTATAGAAATAAAATTTTGACAAAATTTTCTTTTGTTTTTTTATTATTAGTTTGTTCTTCAACCACATTTATTGTTTTGATCTCATCTTAAAGTTTTGACAAATTTTTCTATAGAAATATAGTTTTGACAACATATTCTATAGAAAAAAGTATTTTGATGAAATTTTCCACAGAAATCAAATATATACAAAATTTTTGTTGTTTTTAATTTCAGCTTAAAACCATGCATTGACTAAACTACAAGTGTACCTTAACCAACAGAGGAAAATAATGTTTGTCAAATTTATTTGGGCAAAGTCCTAAAGACTGCAAGATGGTTGGATGGACGCACGTTTCGGAATTACCACATTCCTCATCAGCATCCTCTACTTGCAGCAAAACTATCAACCAATTATCAGAATAAATTCAGGCAGTTCATTAAACCCAACAATGAACCATACTTGAACCTTCCGAAAAAAGGTTTTACATGATAGCCGGCTTATGCCGAAATAAATTCGAACAAACATATCTCTTTTCCTTTGCCACACTCAAATCATCGATTTGAGTGCAGTTAGTTGGGTTTATTTCGAGCGTGCTTCCTCTTTTTTCATTCATTTTCTATAGAAATAAAATTTTGATAAAATTTTCTATAGATATAAAATTTTGACAAAATTGCCTATAGAAATAAACTGTTGACAACATTTTCTGTAGGAATAGGTTAGATTAGGTGGCAGCCCGATGTATCAAGCTCACTGTCTATTCAGTACGTTGTGATACCACATTGGTGAACTTCTCTCTTGTCACTGAGTGCTGCCCAATTCCATGTTAACCTCAATGACAAGAGACCTCCTTTTTATAGCCGAGTCCGAACGGCGTTCCACATTGCAGTGAAACCACTTAGCTTTGAAACCCTCAGAAATGTCACCAGCAATAAGTTAGGTTAGGTTAGATTAGGTGGCAGCCCGATGTATTAGGCTCACTTAGACTATTCAGTCCATTGTGATACCACATTGGTGAACTTCTCTCTTATCACTGAGTGCTGCCCGATTCCATGTTAAGCCCAACAGCAATAAAATTTTGACCAAATTTTCTATAGAAATGAAATTTTGACAAAATAATATATAGAAACAAAATTTTGACAAAATTTTCTATAGGAAGAACATTTTGGGAAAATTTTCTATAGAAATAAAATTTTGGCAATATTTTGTATAGCATTGCAGTTTTTTGACAAAATTTTCTATAGAAATAAAATGTTGACAAAATTTTCTATAGAAATAAAATTTTGAAAAAATTCTCTATAGAAATAAAATTTTGACAAAATTTTCTATAGAAATAAAATTTTGACAAAATTTTCTATAGAAATAAAATTTTGACAAAATTTCCTATAGAAATAAAATTTTGACATAATTTTCTATAGAAATAAAATTTTGACAAAATTTTCTGTAGAAATAAAATTTTGACAAAATTTTTTATAAAAATAACGTTTTGGAAAAATAGGAATAAAATTTTGACAAAATTTTCTATAGAAATAAAATTTTGACAAAATTTTATATAGAACTAAAATTTTGGCAATATTTTTTATAGAATTATAGTTTTTTGACAAAAATTTCTAAAGAAGTAAAATTTTCTATAGAAATAAAATTTTGACAAAATGTTCTGTAGAAATAAAATTTTGACCAAATTTTCTATAGAAATAAAATTTTGACAAAATTGCCTGTAGAAAAAAAATTTTGACAAAACTTTCTGTAGAAATAAAATTTTGAAAAAATTTTCTGTAGAAATAAAATTTTGACTAATTTTTCTATAGAAATAAAATTTTGACAGATTTTTCTATAGAAATGAAATTTTGACAAAATTTTCTATAGAAATAAAATTTTGACAAAATTTTCTATAGAAATAAAATTTTGACAAAATTTTCTATAGAAATAAAAGAAATAAAACGAAGGACATAGAAATAAAATTTTGACAAAATTTTCTATAGAAATAAAATTTTGACAAAATTTTCTGTGGAAATAAAATTTTGGCAAAATTTTGTGTAGAAATAAAATTTGGACACAATTTTCTAAAGAAATAAAAGTGTGATAAAATTTTCTAAAGAAATAAAAGTGTGATAAAATTTTCTAAAGAAATAAAATTGTGATGAAATTTTCTATAGGAATAAAATTTTGACAACATTTTCTGTAGAAATAAAATTTTGACAAAATTTTCTATAGAAATAAAATTTTTGCAAAATTTTGTATAGAAATAAAATTTTGACAACATTTTTTATAGAAATAAAATTTTGACAAATAAAATTTTGACAAAATTTTCTATAGGAATAAAATTTTGACTAATTTTTCTATAGAAATAAAATTTTGACAGATTTTTCTATAGAAATGAAATTTTGACAAAATTTTCTATAGAAAAAAAATTTTGACAAAATTTGCTATAGAAATAAAATTTTGACAAAATTTTCTATAGAAATAAAATTTTGACAAAATTTTCTGTAGAAATAAAATTTTGGCAAAATTTTGTGTAGAAATAAAATTTGGACACAATTTTCTAAAGAAATAAAAGTGTGATAAAATTTTCTAAAGAAATAAAAGTGTGATAAAAATTTCTAAAGAAATAAAATTGTGATGAAATTTTCTATAGAAATAAAATTTTGACACAATTTTTTATAGAAATAAAATTTTGACAAATAAGATTTTGACAAAATTTTTTATAGGAATAAAATTTTGACAAAATGTTCTATAGAAATAAAATGTTGGCAAAATTTTTTATAGAATTATATTTTTTTGACAAAATTTGCTATAGAAATAAAATGATGACAAAATTTCCTGTAGAAATAAAATTCTGACAACATGTTCTATACAAAATAAAATTTTGATAAAATCTTCTATAGAAATATAATTTTGACAATATTTTCTAAAGAAATAAAATTGTGATAACATTTTCTATAGGAATAAAATTTTGAAAAACTTTTCTGTAGAATTAAAATTTTAATAAAATGTTCTATAGAAATAAAATTTTGAAAAACTTTTCTATAGAATTAAAATTTTAATAAAATTTTCTATAGAAATAAAATTTGAATCAAATGTTGTATAGAAATAAAATTTCGACAAACATTTCTATAGAAATAGATTTTTTGACAAAGTTGTTTTTAGAAATAATATTTTGGCAAAAATTTTAATAGAATTATAGTTTTTTGACAATATTTTCAATAGAAATAAAAGTTTGGCAAAAATAAAAATAAAATTTTGACCAATATTTCTATACAATAAAAAAATGTGAAAAAAATTTTTGACAAAATTTGCTATAGAAATAAAATTTTGACACAATTTTCTATAGAAATAAAATTTTGTTTTGTTTTTTTTTTATTGTTGGTTTGTTCTGCAATCATGTTTGTTGTTTTGATCTCAGATTAAAATTTTGACAAAATTTTCTATAGATATAAAATCCTGACAAAATATTGTATAGCAAAAATATTTTGATAAAATTTTCCACAGAAATAAAATATAGACACAATTTTCTATAGAAATAAAATTGTGACAAAATTTTCTATAGATATAAAAAGTTTTGAAAAAATTTTCTATAGAAATAAAATTTTGACAAAATTTTCTACAGAAATAAAATATAGACACCATTTTCTATAGAAATAAAATTGTGACAAAATTTTGTATAGAAATAAAATTGTGAAAATAATTTTAATAGAAATAACATTTTTGGCAAAATGTGCTATAGAAATAAAATTTTGAAAAATAAATTTTTGTTAAATAAAATTTCGATAATATTTTCTTTGTGTTAGTTATTTAGTGTTAGAAATAAATTTGTTATTGTTGTTTTGAGTTTATCTTAAAACTATGCGCTGACTTAGCTACAGGAGTAGCTTAACCAATAGAGGAAAAAATGCTTGTCAAATTTATTTAGAATTTGTTTAATTTGGTCGATTTGTGGTAAAATATTTTTCAATTTTTGATAGATTATTTTTGGTACTAGTGGCAACCGTGGTTGTAACAGCTGTAATATATGGATATATATGAACGGGAAATAAATGGAAATATAGGCAACATCCCTAAAGTTTTGTGTCTATGAATATATATTTAAAAATTTCTTTAAAAAAGTTGGGTAGGGGGATATTATATGTTAGGGGCCTTGTATAAATGTAAGGGCCAAATACCAAATATGACGTAAATAAATTTTAAGCACACATAAAGTTTGTAAGGTCTTGTGATTCAATGCTGAAATATGCAATTTGTTTTGTTTCAGATTTAAATACAGAGTAGAATATGGAAAAACGTTGTGATTGCTAATAATGCTTACTCGTATAGTTTTCTGACGCAATTTTATGACAACCATGTTCAGAGCTACTGCAGTGCAAAGTTTACCATACCCACCTTCCAAGGAAATATTCATGGGGTCAATCTTAAATTCGACATAACACCAAATAGTTTTTTAGGCAGTGTACTACACCCTCTTGTGATTGAGGTAATGGGTTCCAGAAAATGGACGACGTTCACGAACTTGGTCTTGGAGTGACCTAAAACCTCGGTGAATTCACCATACCATCGATAAACACTGAATCGGTGGTTTCCCAATCCCGAAGTATAAAATATAGCCTTCGTCTATTGTTCCTACACATCGAATGTGTAATGTTTTTACTATACATTATTTTGTATGATTGCCACAAATTTAGCTGAACTGTGTCTATTACTGTCACGCACATAATAATAACGAAGATGAAAAAAACATAAATATTTTAAAATTTAAGAAAACCAGAAAAATGGCCTCTGTACCACTATTTTAAATGGTGGTCGATATCAAATTAAATGTTGTGCTTATAATATGAAGTTTCTTTATTTACCATAAATTTTGATGGCTGATTATGAAATGATTTCAAAGGCCTTATAGTACTTTCGTCTACAGATATCTGGTATGTCCTTTATTTCCTTCTTCGATTGAAAAATCGTAGTATGTTATGTGTATTAGCATGTATGCATGAATGCATGTACTGGTTGCCATGACTGGGTGGAATGATTGTCTGTCTGTACATGGTGGCGTATGAAGAATATGGAATCTGTAAGGTATACGTTCCGGTGGACTCAGTCACGTTTGCCTTCAATGAAAATCAAAATTGCATTCCTCAAATATATGTGTGTGTGTAGGCATACATACAAATGAATATGATTTACAATGAATTGCCTAATATATATGTATATGCGCCAAAGAATGGTATAATCAGTTATTTTATATTGGCGAAATATTAAATTTCCATCGCAGCAGGTATAACTTGTAAAATCTTATTAATATTAGCGAGAATTTTTATGGATTGCAAAAGGTCTAATTGGAGACAAATACGGTATGTCATAAAACAAAAATACATTTAATTAGTTTTTGGGAAGCAATATTAGTAAGAATATTTTCATGTGATCAGATTTAAAATTACTTTCAATTTAAGAAATCTTATATTTTATACCAAATGTTAATTTCATTTGTATACCGTCCACCCTAGGCTAGAGGTTAAATTACTCTGTCTTTCTATTTCTAGCGAAATTGAAATATTTATCTAAGTTCCCACAAAGTATTTATATTCTTACTTGCTGTGAAATAAATACAATAAAAATGAGTAAAGTAGAAAGTCGGGCGGGGCCGACTATATCATACCCTAAACCACCCCCAGTGAATTAGTAAACATAAGCATTTGTGGGGTATCATTGGTATAGGTCTTGGAGAACATAAAGGTGGGCACATGTTTATGTCACTTTGTGTAAAATTTGAGTACGATCAGTTAATAAATGAGGCCCCTATGGTCAAAAATAAGGTTATTAGGGGCAATTTTATCAAAATCGGGCGATACATATATATGGGAGCTATATCTAAATTTGAACCGATTTCGATGAAATTTTGCACATACAGTTAGTGCTATAGAAGATTACATTTAGCCAACCTTGGTTACGATCGGTTGATAAATAAGGGTTTTACGGCCAAATTTGGCAAAATCGGGCGATATATATATAGGGGAGCTATATCTAAATCTGAACCGATTTCGATGAAATTTCGCATATACAGTTAGAGCTATAGAAGATTACATTTAGCCAACTTTGAGTACGATCGGTTAATAAATAAGGGTTTTACGGCCAAATTTGACCTAATCGGGCGATACATATATATGGGAGCTATATCTAAATCTGAACCGATTTCGATGAAATTGCGCACATACAGTTAGAAGTATAGAAGATTATCCTTAGCCAACTTTGAGTACTATCGGTTGATAAATAAGGTTTTTATGGCCAAATTTTGGGAAAATCGGGCGATACATATATATGGGAGCTATATCTAAATCGATAGATATATCGATGAAATTTTGCAGACTTATGATGAAAAAGTTTACTTTGTGCAAAATTTGTTGACGATCGGTTTTGTAAAAAAGCGCAACGTGACTCCATTTGTCAAAATCGGGCGATACATATATATGGGAGCTATATCTAAATTTGATCCGATTTCTTCCAAATTCAATAGCGTTCGTCCTTGTGCCCAAAAAACACCCTGTACCAAATTTCATCGAAATCGGTTAATAATTGCGACCGGAATCCTGTGAACAACAAATACATGGACAGACGGACGGACGGACACCAAGCGCTAGATCGACTCAGGAGGTGATTCTGAGTCGATCGGTATATATTTTATGGGGTCTAAAATCAATATATCTGGTAGGCACATTCTTTGGCCGATCAAACATATTATACCCTGACCACTATGTGGTTTAGGGTATAACAAGTGAGTAAAGTAGAAAGTCGGGCGGGGCCGACTATATCATACCCTAAACCTCCCCCAGTGAATTAGTAAACATAAGTTTTTGGAGTTGAACCGCACTTCCTTATTTATGAAAATTAAGGAGTACATGTTTATTGCAATTTTATCACAATCTGAACAGAAATGTCTAATATTAGGAACTATAGTTGGTTTTACACCTACAGAATTATGTTAAGTATAGTGACAGCCCGATATATCAGGCTCATTAGACTATTCAGTCCATTGTGATGCCACAGTGGTGAACTTCTCTCTTATCACTGAGCGCTGCCCTATTCCTTATATTAACCTCAATGTCAAGGGACCTCCTTTTTAATGCAGAGTCCGAACGGAGTTCCAAATTGCAGTGAAACACTCACAAATTTCAACAGCATTACTGAGGTGAGAAAATACACCACTGAAAAACTTTTTTGGCGTTTGGTAGAAACTGGGGTTGTACCCACGACCCGGTGTATGCAAGGTGGGCATGCTAACTATTGTACCACGTTGGCTCCCACCTGCAGAGTTAGTAGGCCAATAATGTTGAGTTCATTATTAAACAAGTAAGTAAAGTAGAAAGTCGGGCGGGGCCGACTATATCATACCCTAAACCACCCTTACTGAATTAGTAATCATAAGCATTTGTGGGGTAACATTAATATAGGTATGGGAGATGAACCGCAGTTGCATATTTAAGAAAATTATGTTTATGGGTGCTTTGTCTCAATCTGACTATAGCTTATAGTCAGTGCTGCCAGGGAAAATGTTCGGTTTACCCTACAACGACAAGAAAAGTTCCCTACTTTCCCATACATTCCCAAACAATTTTCCCTACAATATTCTTCGTTAAATTTAAACTAATTTTACAAAACAAAACTGGTTCTAAGTACTTTATTATCTTAAAACATGAATATGCATTATATATAACTTAGAATATAAATTTGTATCACCACCACGGTTGCCACAGTTGGTAGAATTCAACCAAAAATAGTAATTTTATTTGTTAAATCTCTATAGAAATAAAATTTTGGAAAAAGTTTCTATAAACAAAATTTTTTTGAGAAATTTTTCTATAACATAGAAATAAAATTTTGACAATAAATTCTATAGAAATAAAATTTTGAGAAAAAATTTCATAAAAATAAAATTTTGAGAACATTTTTATAGAAATAATATTTTGAAAAAAAAAAATACAATTTTGCCAAATTTTCTATAGAAATAAAATGTTGACAAAATTTTCAACAGGAATAAAGTTTAGACACAAATTTCTATACAAATAGTTGTTTAGTAGATTTGTGGTAATTTGTGGTAATCTTCAAATTTTGTTAGATTTTTTTTTTGGCACGAGTGGTAACTGTTGTTACCACACATTGTTAATGATCAAGCCTTGTCGGCCACAAATACTCGTATTGAGCCCATTATTAAAAAAAGAGAAAATCGCTCAATTAGTGTGGTTAATAAATCCAAATATTCTTATGTAAGAGCTACAAGTACGTATAAATACGATCGGCTAGTACATCAAAATTTGATGTAAAAAATATCTTTTAAACTAAATAAACATCGTTTTTATACCCTAAACCACATAGTGGTCAGTGTATAATAAGTTTGATCGGCCAAAAAATGTGCCTACCAGAAATATTGATTTTTGACCCCATCAAATATATACCGATCGACTCAGAATCATCTCCTGAGCCGATCTAGCTCTTGGTGTCCGTCCGTCCCTCCGTCCGTCCGTCTGTCTATGTATTTGTTGTTCACACCATTCCGGTCGCAATTATTAACCGATTTTAATGGAATTTGGTACAGGGAGGTTTATGGACACAAGGACAAACGCTATTGAATTTGGAAGAAATCGGATCAAATTTAGATATAGCTCCCATATATATGTATCGCCCGATTTCGGCAAATGGGGTCACGCTGTGCTTTTTTTCAAACGGATCGTCGCCAAATTTGGCAAAAGGCCCTTCAAGTCTGCAAAATTTCATCCAAATCGGTTCAGATTTAGATATAGCTCTCATATATATGTATCGCCCGATTTTCCCAGATTTAGCTATAGCTCCCATATATGTGTACCGCCCGATTTTTCTAAATTTGGCCATAAAACCCTTATTTATGAACCGATCTTACTCAAAGTTTGCTAAATGTAATCTTCTATAGCACTAACTATATGTGCGAAATATCATCGAAATCGGTTCAGATTTAGATATAAATCTCATATATATGTATAGCCCGATTTTCCCAAATTTGGCCATAGAACCCTTATTTATTAACCGATCTTACTAAAAATTGGCTAGATCCAGTCCTCTATAGTACTAACTATATGTGCAAAATTTCATCGAAATCGGTTCAGATGTAGATACAGCTCCTATACATGTATCACCCGATTTTGAAAAATTCGCCCCTAATAACTTTATGTTTGACAATACAGGCTTCATTTCTTAACTGATTTTACTCAAATCTTGCACAAGGTAACCTTTTGTGGTATTTATCAAAACCGCAAAACATTATGCAAATTGGTTCAGATTTAGATATAGCTTCCATATATATGCATCGCTCGATTTTCCCAAATTTGGCCATAGTACTCTTATTTATTAACCAACGTTACTCAAATTTCAAATTTTGATGTACTAGCCGATCGTACTTATACGTACTTGTAGCTCTTACATAAGAATATTGCTCGATTTTTACAAATTTGTAATTATTACCCACACTAATTTAACCATTTTCTCTTTTTTAATAATGGGCTCAATATTAGTGGCGTATTAACTCCATAGGTGCAATATCAACACAGCCAGTGTTGCTAGAAGTAGGGGAAATTACCTACACAATATAGGACATTTTCACTCAACACAATTTGCAATAATTTTACATTTTGGTAGCTCTAGAGGAGGAAATTAGAAGCCGGCAAGGCTTGATCTTTAACAATGTGTGGTAACATTTTGTCAAAATTGTATTTCTATAGATTTTTTTTTTCAAAATATTATTTCTATAAAAATGTTCTCAAAATTTTATTTTTATGAAATTTTTTCTCAAAATTTTATTTCTATAGAATTTATTGTCAAAATTTTATTTCTATGTTATAGAAAAATTTCTCAAAAAAATTTTGTTTATAGAAACTTTTTCCAAAATTTTATTTCTATAGAGATTTAACAAATAAAATTACTATTTTTGGTTGAATTCTACCAACTGTGGCAACCGTGGTGGTGATACAAATTTATATTCTAAGTTATATATAATGCATATTCATGTTTTAAGATAATAAAGTACTTAGAACCAGTTTTGTTTTGTAAAATTAGTTTAAATTTAACGAAGAATATTGTAGGGAAAATTGTTTGGGAATGTATGGGAAAGTAGGGAACTTTTCTTGTCGTTGTAGGGTAAACCGAACATTTTCCCTGGCAGCACTGACTATAAGCTATAGTCAGATTGAGACAAAGCACCCATAAACATAATTTTCTTAAATATGCAACTGCGGTTCATCTCCCATACCTATATTAATGTTACCCCACAAATGCTTATGATTACTAATTCAGTAAGGGTGGTTTAGGGTATGATATAGTCGGCCCCGCCCGACTTTCTACTTTACTTACTTGTTTAATAATGAACTCAACATTATTGGCCTACTAACTCTGCAGGTGGGAGCCAACGTGGTACAATAGTTAGCATGCCCACCTTGCATACACCGGGTCGTGGGTACAAACCCAGTTTCTACCAAACGCCAAAAAAGTTTTTCAGTGGTGTATTTTCTCACCTCAGTAATGCTGTTGAAATTTGTGAGTGTTTCACTGCAATTTGGAACTCCGTTCGGACTCTGCATTAAAAAGGAGGTCCCTTGACATTGAGGTTAATATAAGGAATAGGGCAGCGCTCAGTGATAAGAGAGAAGTTCACCACTGTGGCATCACAATGGACTGAATAGTCTAATGAGCCTGATATATCGGGCTGTCACTATACTTAACATAATTCTGTAGGTTTAAAACCAACTATAGTTCCTAATATTAGACATTTCTGTTTAGATTGTGATAAAATTGCAATAAACATGTACTCCTTAATTTTCATAAATAAGGAAGTGCGGTTCAACTCCAAAAACTTATATTTACTAATTCACTGGGGGTGGTTTAGGGTATGATATAGTCGGCCCCGCCCGACTTTCTACTTTACTCACTTGTTATACCCTAAACCACATAGTGGTCAGGGTATAATATGTTTGATCGGCCAAAGAATGTGCCTACCAGATATATTGATTTTAGACCCCATAAAATATATACCGATCGACTCAGAATCACCTCCTGAGTCGATCTAGCGCTTGGTGTCCGTCCGTCCGTCTGTCCATGTATTTGTTGTTCACAGGATTCCGGTCGCAATTATTAACCGATTTCGATGAAATTTGGTACAGGGTGTTTTTTGGGCACAAGGACGAACGCTATTGAATTTGGAAGAAATCGGATCAAATTTAGATATAGCTCCCATATATATGTATCGCCCGATTTCGACAAATGGGGTCACGTTGCACTTTTTTACCAACCGATCGTCTATAGAATTTTTTTTTAATATTTTATTTCTATAAGAAATTTTGTGAAAATTTTATTTCTATAGAAAAACTTGTCAAAATTTTATCTTTGTAAAAAATTTTGTCAAAATTTAATTTTTATAGAAAATTTTGTCAAAATTTTATTTCTATGGAAAATTTTGTTAAAGTTTTATTTTTATAGAAAAGTTTGTCTAAATTTTGTTCTGTAGAAACTTTTGTGAAAATTTTATTTCTATAGTAAAATTTTGTCAAAATTTTATTTCTATAAAGAATTTTGTCAAAATTTTATTCCTATAGAAAATTTTGTTAAAATTTTATTTGTATAGAAAAGTTTGTCTAAATTTTGTTCTGCAGAAACTTTTATGAAAATTTTGATTCTATAAAAAATTTTGTCAACATTTTATACCTATAGAAAATTTTGTCAAAATTTTATTCCTATAGAAAATTTTGTCAAAGTTTCATTTTTTACCAAACAGTAAACAATCTAAAAATTGTGTCAAAATTTTATTTCTATAAAGAATTTTGTCAAAATTTTATTCCTATAGAAAATTTTGTTAAAATTTTATTTGTATAGAAAAGTTTGTCTAAATTTTGTTCTGCAGAAACTTTTATGAAAATTTTGATTCTATAAAAAATTTTGTCAACATTTTATACCTATAGAAAATTTTGTCAAAATTTTATTCCTATAGAAAATTTTGTCAAAGTTTCATTTTTTACCAAACAGTAAACAATCTAAACATTTTTGGTAGAATTATACCAACTGCGGTAACCGTGAGTGGTACACTATTCATATATTTTATTTATTTTTTTTTTGGAAATTTCTGTTATTTTATTTGTCTTTCGTGTTTAAGTGACCCCTAGTATAATTCAGAAAAAATTTCATTTATTTTTAAATTTGCGTTAAACGAAGGATTTTTATATATCGCCTCAGAAGAACTTCTTGTGAAGTGATAATTAAGCTTCTAGAAATGGTCTTCAGTTTTCGTCAGTTTTGGATGTACTTTTAAAGTGATGACTGGATGTACTTTTAAAGTGATGAGAAGAACTTCTAAATATTTCGTTCCGGAACGACATTTGACGGGTTATATTATCTTAAAATCTCCCTCCATGTTGTGTGGAAATTTTAGGGACAACATCGTAACACTAGACGATTATTGTTTTTTCTATGTATAGTACAAGACATAGAGCTATTTGTTTATATTTTCATCTATAGTAAATTAATTGATAATTATGTCTGCTTTATGGACACATGTGGCTTTATTAGGCTAGTCTAACTTGACGGAAATAAAGTCAAGTTAAATGATGTTCACTCCAATACTCCGGCATACAATGGATATAGGATAATAAATATTGTGTTGGTTGAATCAATATGTGCTCAGTCAATGATCTCAGTGGAATAACATGCATTAGAATTCATTTGACCTTTTGTGTAAAGCAAAGCAAGGCAACAAACAAACAAGGAATGCTTCTCCCATACCGGACAATACAAGAAGTACAACAACACATAATGACCAATAACAAATGGACTTTATAACACTCTTAACACTAAACCACTAAAGATGTTTCTAAGACTCGCATCTGGAAGAGACAATACAAACAGAAGAGCACACCAAAACTCACAGACACACACACATACGCATTCATGGCATAACATTCCTATACCAATTCTAATGAGCAACAAACACACATGAATGAGTTCTTCTAACATGGCTTAGCAATGGATGGGGGGAGAGGAAAAGGATGGTGTGACAAGAAATGGTGATTCTTAGAGGGGTGTGAGTAGAAATGCGTGTCATGTAGATGTGTATGTGTGTTAGCAACTGAGTGTGATGTGCGTAATTAATGTTTAATATGGCACTGCGGCACAAATTAATTTTATGCCCGATTAACATGTCAAATGGCTAAAAGACTTGGCCATGTGTCTATACATATTCTCATATAGATAGTTGCGTGTGTGTTTGCGTTGACTATGGCTATGTATGTATGTGTTGTACTAAGAGCAATACCAACATAAACCATACATGAAGCGTTGAGTATTTCACTGTGATAGTTTATGAACTCTTTAATACAATAGGCCAGTGAATGAAGTAAATTATGCACATGCATGCTATAATTTCACACATACTGTCACAAACACACATACCGTGGTAGTGTGTCTTGTGTTAGTACTCTGTATGGTAGAACAATTCGTTGAAAGTGCTTAGTTGATAACTGAGATAGCAATCAGCTTGAGGATGTATTATTGGACCACATGAGCATATTGGAGGCTTTGTGGCTTTATTGGGGTGGATCTTGTTGTGTCTTAATATTTCATTGGAAATGTAGTTCTCTTGCGTAGTTTTTAGAACATAGTTTTGGCGTCTCTCCAAAAACTTTATCGATTTCGTTGTGTTCCCACTCATATTCCAGAAAGAAATTCTCTTTACAAACAGATAAAATTATTAACATTTTATAC